>NC_052155.1:27441614-27731259 GCF_902713615.1 Scyliorhinus canicula
GGGAGAGGGCGAGTGCTGGTGAGACTGGGCCACTGCCTGCTGAGACTGGGCCACTGCCTGCTGAGACTGGGCCACTGCCTGCTGAGACTGGGCCATGGCCTGCTGAGACTGGGCCACAGCACGAGCGCCTCTGCCATCTGCCACTGGCTCTGGCTCATGGCTTCCTGTGAGAGGGAAGCCATGTCCTGGGCCACAGACGCCGCGTGCACGGAAAGCCCCAGGCCTTGCATACTGCTCCCCATGTCTGACACCGTCGCACCCATTGCCTCCACCGCAGATGCCACCTGTGCGGTTTCGGCCTGGGTGGCACGCATGATCGGCACCACTCCCAGCTCCTGGACGCGGGTGCACTCCTCCACCTGTGACTGGAGGCGCAACAAGCTGGTCGTGACCCCCTTCGATCGTCCCTGGTTTGGTGACTGCATCGGGTCTATGGGTGGGTGTGGTAACTCCAGGAACCCGGGACTCGTCTGGGCGGCAGATGTTCGCTTGCGCCAGGCTGCCCTCCGACCTCCCGGCACCTCTGCTGCTCCTACCTCCACCTGCTGTACCGGGACGGCTGTGTGGTGCGCACCAGTGAGTGTCCCAGAAGCCTCATCGCTAAAGTAACCAACCGAGGGGAGTGTCTCTGCGATGGTGGAGGGTGTTGGAGATAGCAATGGCGTTGTGTCGTGAGGATCGTCTGACCCAGAATCCATGGTCCCCTGGGGTGGCGGTTCATGTCCACCCGTCCGCTGCGTGTCGCGGTCCTGTCTTTCGGTGTCATGTGTGTCCTGGGTAGGGCTGTCCTGGGTAGTGGTGTCCTGGGTAGTGGTGTCCTGGGTCGTGGTGTCCTGGGTAGGGCTGTCCTGGGTAGGGGTGTCCTGGGTAGTGGTGTCCTGGGTAGAAGTGTCCTGGGTAGGGGTGTCCTGGGTCGTGGTGTCCTGGGTAGGGGTGTCCTGGGTCGTGGTGTCCTGGGTAGTGGTGTCCTGGGTAGTGGTGTCCTGGGTAGTGGTGTCCTGGGTAGGGCTGTCCCGGGTAGGGCTGTCCTGGGTAAGGCTGTCCTGGGTCGTGGTGTCCTGGGTAGGGATGTCCTGGGTCGTGGTGTCCTGGGTAGAGCTGTCCTGGGTAGAGGTGTCCTGGGTAGAGGTGTCCTGGGTAGGGCTGCCCTGGGTAGGGGTGTCCTGGGTCGTGGTGTCCTGGGTAGGGCTCTCCTGGGTAGGACTGTCCTGGGTAGGGGTGTCCTGGGTAGGGCTGTCCTGGGTAGGGGTGTCCTGGGTCGTGATGTCCTGGGTCGTGGTGTCTTGGGTCGTGGTGTCCTGGGTAAGGCTGTCCTGGGTAGGGGTGTCCTGGGTAGGGGTGTCCTGGGTAGGGGTGTCCTGGGTAGGGCTGTCCTGGGTAGGGGTGTCCTGGGTAGGGCTGTCCTGGGTAGGGCTGTCCTGGGTAGGGATGTCCTGGGTCGTGGTGTCCTGGGTCGTGATGTCCTGGGTCGTGGTGTCCTGGGTCGTGGTGTCCTGGGTAGTGGTGTCCTGGGTAAGGCTGTCCTGGGTAGGGCTGTCCTGGGTAGGGCTGTCCTGGGTAGGGCTGTCCTGGGTAGGGGTGTCCTGGGTAAGGCTGTCCTGGGTTGTGGTGTCCTGGGTAGTGGTGTCCTGGGTAAGGCTGTCCTGGGTAGGGCTGTCCTGGGTCGTGGTGTCCTGGGTAGTGGTGTCCTGGGTAGGGGTGTCCTGGGTCGTGATGTCCTGGGTCGTGGTGTCCTGGGTAAGGCTGTCCTGGGTAGGGCTGTCCTGGGTAGGGCTGTCCTGGGTAGGGGTGTCCTGGGTAAGGCTGTCCTGGGTCGTAGTGTCCTGGGTAGGGCTGTCCTGGGTAGGGGTGTCCTGGGTAGGGCTGTCCTGGGTAGTGGTGTCCTGGGTAGGGCTGTCCTGGGTAGGGCTGTCCTGGGTAGGGATGTCCTGGGTCGTGGTGTCCTGGGTCGTGGTGTCCTGGGTCGTGGTGTCCTGGGTAGTGGTGTCCTGGGTCGTGATGTCCTGGGTCGTGGTGTCCTGGGTAGTGGTGTCCTGGGTAAGGCTGTCCTGGGTAGGGGTGTCCTGGGTAAGGCTGTCCTGGGTCGTGGTGTCCTGGGTAAGGCTGTCCTGGGTCGTGGTGTCCTGGGTAGTGGTGTCCTGGGTAATGCTGTCCTGGGTAGGGCTGTCCTGGGTAGTGCTGTCCTGGGTCGTGGTGTCCTGGGTAGGGGTGTCCTGGGTAGGGCTGTCCTGGGTAGTGGTGTCCTGGGTCGTGATGTCCTGGGTCGTGGTGTCCTGGGTAGGGGTGTCCTGGGTCGTGGTGTCCTGGGTAGGGATGTCCTGGCTCGGCTGTGACGGGGGCCTGTGGCTGACCTCCTCGTCGCTGGGTGTCAAAGGCCTGCATCGCCGCACTCCCATGAGACGGGGGCGTCGTCTCCGTGTTGCTCTGGGCCTGTCCCTGTCTTGTGGGCGTCCTGCGGGTGTCGCATGCCAGAGGGGCCGGGTCTTTCCCTGTCTTGTGGCGCCTTGGGGCGTCCTGCGGGCGGTCGGCATCCACGGGGACGGGTGCCTCGATCTTTGGTCCTGCAATACACATACAGCAGCATGGTTAGACACACGGGCGGTGATTGGGGCATATGGGGGAGGGGGGAGATGGGGGAAGGGGGGGGAATATGGGGGAGGGTGGATATGGGGAGGGGGATATGGGGGAGGGGGATATGGGGGAGGGGATATGGGAGGAGGGGGGATATGGGGGAGGGGGGATATGGGGGAGGGGGATATGGGGGAGGGGGGATATGGGGAAGGGGGATATGGGGGAGGGGGGATATGGGAGAGGGGGATATGGGGGAGGGGGGTATGGGGAGGGGGGATATGGGGGAGGGGGATATGGGGAGGGGTTATGGGGGAGGGGGGATATTGGGGGAGGGGGGATATTGGGGGAGCGGGGATATGGGGGGAGGTGGGATATGGAGGAGGGGGGATATGGGGGAGGGGGGATATGGGGGAGGGGGGATATGGGGGAGGGGGATATGGGGAGGGGGATATAGGGGAGGGGGATATGGGAGGAGGGGGGATATGGGGGAGGGGGGATATGGGGGAGGGGGATATGGGGGAGGGGGGATATGGGGAAGGGGATATGGGGGAGGGGGGATATGGGGGAGGGGGATATGGGGGAGGGGGGTATGGGGAGGGGGGATATGGGGGAGGGGGATATGGGGAGGGGTTATGGGGGAGGTGGGATATTGGGGGAGGGGGGATATTGGGGGAGCGGGGATATGGGGGGAGGTGGGATATGGAGGAGGGGGATATGGGGGAGGGGGAATATGGGGAGGGGGGATATGGGGGAGGTGGGATATGGGGGAGGTGGTATATGGGGAGGGGGGATATGGGGAGGGGATATGGGGGAGGGGGATATGGGGAGGGGATATGGGGATATGGGGAGGGGGATATTGGGGGGATCTGGGGGAGGGTGGAATATGGGGGATGTGGAGAAGAGGGCATATGGGGAGGGGAATATGGGGAGGGGGATATTGGGGAAATGGGGGCAGGCCTTGGGGGGTCTCACTTGGTGATGTGCCCCCGACCTCTGCATCGGCAACCTCATCGTCCTCAGGTCCGCCTGTCGGTTCCAGGGCCCTCTCCTCATGAACGGTGAGTGGCCTCTCATCAGCTGTGCCCCCTCCGGTCCTCTCATTCTCCCTGTTGTGTGCATGCTTCTCCTGTGGGGGGTGGCGGGTGGGGGGCAGGGATAAAGGGCAACAGTGTTAGGCAGTGATATACATGCAGGCCAGCGGTTGTGCGTATATTGGCATAGATACGCAGCACATTAGGGTTAGGGTTGGTTGGACCTGGGGGTGTGCCGCACATCGGGGGGGGGGGGGGGGGGGGAGTGGGTTCTCACCCTGGCTGCCCTGACGAGGTCATTCACCTCCTTATGACACTGGGCGCCTGTCCTTGGTGTTACAGCCACAGCGCTGACGGCCTCTGCCACCTCCCTCCACAGGCGCCGGCTGAGGCTCGATGTCGCGCTCCTGGAACCTCGGGTCTGCGCGGCGGGTGGGATCTCTGGGGGGGGGTGGGGGGGGCGTCTTTTGTGCTGTGACGCCGCCTGCGTCAATGACGCCCCACGTCCGTTGTGGGTGGTGCCATCGCAAATGGCATTACGCCGCTGATAGCCCATTCCGGGCCGGAGAATTTGCGCCGTTTGGGGGGCCCAACGCCAGAGTGATCCGCACCATTTGTGGCGCCGGGTCCCGGCCATCGCGCCGATTATTGGATAATCTCGCCCATAGAGTATAAAAGTAGGGATGGGTGGCTGCAACTGAACAAGGCAGTGGCGTGATCACACCTGGAGTACTGTGGTCCCCTTATTTGAGGAGGGGTATAGTTGCATTCGAGGCAGTTCCGAAAAGGTTCGCTCGATTGATTCCAGAGATGTTTTATGCAGAGAGATTGAGCAGTTTAAGCCTAAACTCCCTCGAGTTTAGAAGAATAAGAGGAGATCTAATTGAGGCATGTAAGATGACAAACGGTATTGACAATGTAGACGTGGAGAGGTTGTTTTGTCTTGTGGGGCAATCTAGAACTAGAGGTCATAGTTTTAGGATAAGGGGTAGCAGATTTAAAACAGAGATGAGCAGAAATTACTTCTCTCAAAGGGTCGTGAATCTGTGGAATTGACTACCCCAGAGTGCAGTAAATGCCGGGACTTATAGTAAGTTTAAGGAGGAAACAGACAGATTTTTAATTCGTAATTAATTAGCTGAAGTGTTATGGAGAACGGGCAGGAAAGTGGAGTTGAGGCCGAGATGAGATCAACAGGAATTGTATTGAATGGCGGAGCAGGTCCAAGGGGCTGGATTGCCTGCTCCTGCTCCTAGTTCTTATGTTCCTGTCTGATGCTTTCTGAGATAACTTGGTAGAGGTGTTTTGTCTTTGGAAGTGAAAGAAACACTCTCTCACTGTCTCCTGCATGCTGAAGTGAAAGAGCTGCTCCATTGCCATGAGTGCCCAGCACATCCTTTGTTGGAGACCTGAAATTATGCTGAGTCTGCAGAGAAGATAGACAACCTTCCCAGAGAAAACCATCTCAAGCCGAGAGGGAAGAGGTACCAAAATGAAAGCCTGAACTTCAGAAGACATTGACTGGATGTCATTGCAGTGCATCAAAGATCCTTTCCTTTTCTTTTTATTAATTGCTCTTTCCCTTTTCATCTTCCTCTCTCCTCTGTGTTATTTGTCTGTGTGTGGAGTGAGTTATGTGAGTTCGGAAGGGGGGGTTGGGAAAGGGGTCGGTGATAGTCAGTTACATTCTCTGTCCGTTTAATTATATTACGGTACATAATAAAAGGTGTTGTAAAGTTACAAACCTGGTGACTGTAATTTATTGGGCTCAACCAAGGACCGTGGGTATTTTAAATAAAATCTAATTTCACCTGTGTTATGACTCCGGGTCAAATGGTGCTGGAATTGACCGTGCACTAACCCAGGGTGTTGTGGCATTATTATCTCCTGTTTTATTCTCTGTCCTACAGTATAGTTACTGTTAGAGTATATATAGACTACTCCAACCAGTGACTTCTTCCCCTTGTCATTTCTTACCTCCACACCTTCCTATCCAAGATCATTTCTTGCTATTGGACTTATTCCATCTGGTACAGATAAAACTACCCCAACACCCTTTCCTTCCTACCTGTCCTGACGAAAAGTCACGTACCCCTGAATATTTTTATCCCAATTTTTATCTCTTTGTAACTGTATCTCTGTGATGGCTACAAGATCATACCCATTAAACTCAATTTGTGCCATTAATTCATTTATTTTGTGCTGAATGTTACATGCATTTAAGTAAAGAACCATTAATATTGCCTCCTTACCATTTTTTCCTTTTTGACCCTATATGCTGCTGTTATTTATGCTTGTGCACACTGTCCCTTCCTGTCACACTCTGGGTGTTATTACCCAAATAGCTGCCTTGTAATGCTGTCATATCCTTTTGCTTTGCAAGCCTACACATCCCTTCGACGGAACCGGACCCCCCTCTATTGAGTTTAAAGCCCTTTCCTAGTTAATCAGTTTGCAAGAACATTGTTTCCAACACAGTTCAGAAGTAGACCATCGCAACAGTACAGCCCCCTCTTTCCCCAGTACCCATGGACCAAAACCCATTTCTCCCACACCAGTCTAATTTTCTATACCCTATGTCAATTTGCACGAGCTTCTCATGTGTTTCATGAAGAACACACAGGGATAGTCTGTATGGCAGCAGCAGTAAGACATTATTTGGTAACCAAAGGTAAATAGAGCTATTGAAGAGTCGGTGAAAATTTGTGAACATGTCTCAGAATGCCAATCCAACCAAGGGTCCTTTCATTCCATGATCAAATACAAAAACCAATAAGAGTGAGGACATGTCAGATTCTTTGAAGTGGAGGAGGAAGAGGACCTTGTTTTGGTTGATCGCTAAAGCAAGTGGATAAATGTTGAGTTTATGGCCGTACTACCATTACCAAAACTATTGAGGTGTTGAGAAGTTGGTTTGCAATTCATGGGTTGTCAGGGGTGTTAATGTCAGATATGATGTAGAGTTTATGAGAGAAGGGTTTTAAATATTTCTGTGTAAGAATATAGTACAATCTCACAGCACCGGTGAGATTACTGCAGAAACAAGTTGTGGTTGTAGTGGGCTTTTCAGATGTATTTGTTAGTCAACAGTCGAGGCAGTAAGTTCCAACATAGCTAAACAATTTACTGTTCTCTTACAGAGTAGCTCCATGGAGCACTGTAGGTTGCTCACTTTATGAGTTAGTGTTTAGACAAACTCCCAGGACAAGGTTTAGTCTACTCAAGCCAGATGTTGGACATATATATATGAATACGTAGCACAAAGACTGGTGTGGGAGAAATGGGTTTTAATTCATGGCATCAGTACTGGAGAAGGTGGGGCTATACCATTGGGACAGCCGACATATGAACTGTGTTGGGACCAGCATTCTTGCAAACAGAGAGAGAGATCAGAGCTGAGATCACAACTTTTAACAATGTATGTTAATTCACTGTCCGTGTGGAGTTTGCACATTCTCCCCGTGTCTGCGTGGGTTTCACCCCCACAACCCAAAGATATGCAGGTTAGGTGGATTTTATTTTAGAGAATTTACAGTGCAGAATGAGGCCATTTGACCCATCGAGTCTGCACCAGCTCTTGGAAAGAGCACCCTACCCAAGCCCACACCTCCATGGTCTTGAAAGAAGTGGCAAATTAGATAGTTGATGCATTAGTTTTGCAAGGTTCCCTCGATTTGGGGGAGCTCCCATTAGATTGGAACATAGCAAATGTAACTACCTTATTCCAAAATGGAGAGGCAGAAAGCAGGAAACTACAGGCTAGTTAGCCTAATGTCTGTCATAGTGAAAATGTTAGAAGACATAATTAAAGATGTTATAACAGGACACTTGTAAATATTCAAGGCAATCAGGATGTACAGGACTTAGATTTCCAGGAGGCATTTGCTAAGGTGCCACATAAAAAGTTATTGTGGAAAATAAAAGTTCATGGTTTAGGAGGTACCATAACTGGCTAACTGACAGGAAGCAGAGTTAACATAAATGGGTCTTTTTCTGGTTGTCGGATGTGACAAGTCATGTGTCACAGGGGTCAGTGCTGGGACCTCAACTTTTTATAATTTATATAAATGACTTGGATGAGGGACCGAAGGCAAGGCTGCTAAAATTATGAAGAGGACATAAGGAGGACGTAAGGGGAAAGACTAAAAAGACTTTATAGGTGAAGTGAGTGGGCAAAAATGTGGAATTGTCCATTTTGGAAGGAGGAATACAAAAGACGCTCCCAAATCTCGAGGAGTATTGACAGGGTAGATGTGGAGAGGATGTTTCCTCTTGTCAGAGAGTCTACAATCAGAGGCTACTGTTTAAAAATAAGGGGTTGCTCATTTTTGATCGAGATGAGAGGAAATATTTTCTCAGAGATTTGTTATTCTCTGAACCTCTCTACCTCAAAAGGCAGTGGGTGCAGAGATTTTGAATATTTTAAAGGCAGAGCTAGATAGATTCTTGATTAATGGCATGGGGGGGGGGGGGGGGGGCAAGGTTATCGGGGTAGGCAAGAATGTGGGGTTGAGGTTACAATCAGATCAACCACGATCTTCTTGAATGAAGGAGCAGGCTCAATGGGGGCGAATGGCCTATAATAATAATCTTTCTTATTGTCACAAGTAGGCTTACATTAACACTGCAATGAAGTTTCTGTGAAAATCCCCTAGTCGC
This sequence comes from Scyliorhinus canicula, assembly GCF_902713615.1. NCBI lineage: Eukaryota > Metazoa > Chordata > Chondrichthyes > Carcharhiniformes > Scyliorhinidae > Scyliorhinus > Scyliorhinus canicula. The sequence goes on from NC_052155.1 coordinate 27,449,876, forward strand.
CACCTTCCGGTGCCTGTTTGGGCACACAGAGGGAGGGGGGATATTGGGATATCCACAGACTTCTGGGAGGAAACCGGAGTAGACACGCACAGACAGTGCCCAAGTCAGGTATTGAACCTGGAACCCTGGCGCTGTGAAGCTAACCACTGTGCCGCTGTGCCACCCTCCTACTCCTGCTCCTAGTTCATATCTCAATAGCAAAGTAGAGAATGGCGAGACAAAGTGAAGATGTGCCACGATACATAAAGCATGACACATACAGAGTTTAGTGCTGGTCTGAAGGTCCTAGTGATAAGTCACTGAATGATAAGGAGAATCTGTGCCTGGAGATTAGGTGCATTCACATAACTAGTGAAGATTGGACACCGTCACGGAGATAATTTTGAAAGAGGAAATCAGACAAAGCTAAAGCAGAAGAAACGTCCTTTAATCTAAATTCCCCCTGCGGCCCAAATTGAAAGCCAGAATGAAACTGAAAGTTTGCCAGTATTACAGAATCCACCAGTAGACAAAAGTGAGTCAGTTCTTTGATTGAGGAAAATCAATGCCACCGTCCAAACCATTAATTAGAGTTGGCTGTCAAAGTCAAAATTCAGATCTGGCACAGTCAGAGATGGTAAGAGATCAGAGTCAAACATACTGAAGGGGAGGGTGAACAGCCAGTTGTCGTGGTGCATATAGGCACCAACGATATAGGTAAAAAAAAGGGATGAGGTCCTACAATCAGAATTTAGGGAGTTAGGAGATAAGTTAAAAAGTACAACCTCAAATGTCGTAATCTCAGGATTGCTACCAGTGCCACGGGACAGTCAGAGTAGAAATTCAAGAATAGTCAGAATGAATACGTGGCTTGAGAGATGGTGCAGGAGGGAGGGGTTCAGATTTTTGGGACATTGGAACCGGTTCTGGGGGCGGTGGGACCATTACAAACCGGATGGTCTACACCTGGGCAGGACTGGAACCAATGTCCTAGGGGGTGCTTTTGCTAACACTGTTGGGGAGGTTTTAAACTAATGTGGCAGGGGGATGGGAACCAGATTAGGAAGTTAGAGGTCAGTAAAGAAGCAGCAACTAAAGCCAGTAAGGTACGAGACAATAAACTCAATGTGACTAAGGGGAAGAGTAGACAGGGAAGAGATGATGAACACAAAGGTGGTCTGAGGTGCATTTGTTTTAATGCAAGAAGTGTAGCAGGTAAGGCAGATGAACTTAGGGCTTGGATCAGTACCTGGGAATATGATGCTATTGGTATTACTGAGACTTGGTTGAGGGAAGGGCAGGACTGGCAACTGAATATCCCAGGGTATAGATGCTTCAGGAGGGATAGAGAGGGAGGTAGAAGGGGTGGAGGAGTTGCATTACTCGTCAGAGATGATATCACAGCTGTGATTAAGGAGGGCACGATGGAGGATTCGAGCACTGAGGCAATATGGGTGGAGCTGAGAAATAGGAAGGGTGCAATAACATTGTTGGGACTTTACTACAGGCCTCCCAAAAGCGAGCATGAAATAGAGGTACAAATATGTAGACAGATTATAGAAAAATGTAGGAGCAATAGGGTGGTTGTGATGGAAGATTTTAACTTCCCCAACATTGAATGGGATTCGTGTAGTGTTGGAGGCGTAGATGGAGCAGAGTTTGTAAGGAGCATCCAGGAGAGTTTTTTAGAGCAGTATGTAAATAGTCCAACTCGGGAAGGGGCCATACTGGACCTGGTATTGGGGAAGATCCCGGCCAGGTGGTTGATGTTTCAGTCGGTGATTACTTTGGGAATAGCGATCACAATTCCGTAAGTTTTAGAATACTCATGGACAAGGACAGGAGGGGTCCGAAAGGAAGAGTGCTAAATTAGGGAAAGGCAGAGTATAACAAAATTCGGCAGGAGCTAGGGAATGTGGATTGGGAGCAGCTGTTTAAGAGTAAATCCACATTTGAAATGTGGGAGTCTTTTAAAGAAAGGTTGATTAGAGTGCAGGACAGACATGTTCCTGTGAAAATGAAAGATAGAAATGGCAAGATTAGGGAACCATGGATGACGGGTGAAATTGTGAGACTAGCTAAGATGAAAAAGGAAGCATACATAGAATCGAGGCAACTCAAAACTGATGAAGCTTTGGAGGAATATCGGGAAAGTAGGACAAATCTCAAACGCGCAATAAAGAGGGCTAAAAGGGGTCATGAAATATCTTTGGCTAACAGGGTTAAGGAAAATCCCAAAGCATTTTATTCGCTATTGTAAGGAGCAAGAGGGTAACTAGAGAAAGAATTGGCCCACCTTAAAGGCAAAGAGGAAATTTATGTGTGGACTCAGAGGAAATGGGTGAGATTCTTAATGAGTACTTTGCATCGGTATTCACAAAGGAAAGGGACAAGACGGATGTTGAGGCTAGGGATGGATGTTTAAATACTTCTCGGTCAAGTTGTCATCCGGCAGGGGGAAGTTTTGGGTATTCGAAAAGACAAGTGGACAAGGTCCCCAGGACCGGATGGGATCTATCCCAGGTTATGAGGGAAGCGAGGGTCGAAATAGCTGGGGCCTTAACAGATATCTTTGCAGCATCCTTGAGACGGGTGAGGTCCCGGAGGACTGGAGAATTGCTACTGTTGTCCCTTTGTTTAAGAAGGGTAGCAGGGATAATCCAGGGAATTATAGACCTGTGAGCTTGACGTCAGTGGTAGGCAAACTGTTGGAGAAGATACTGAGGTAAAGCGTTTGATAAGGTTTCCCATGGCAGGTTGATGGAAAAAGTTAAGTCGTATGGGGTTCAGGGTGTACTAGCTAGATGGAGAAAGAACTGGCTGGGCAACAGGAGACAGAGAGTAGTGGTGGAAGGGAGTGTCTCAAAATGGAGAAGGGTGACTAGTGGTGTTCAACAGGGATCCGTGCTCGGACCACTGTTGTTTGTGATCTACATAAATGACCTGGAGGAAGGTATAGGTGGTATGATTAGCAAGTTTGCAGATCATACTAAGATTGGTGGAGTTGCAGATAGCGAGGAGGACTGTTAGAGAATACAACAAAATACAGATAGATTGGAGAGTTGGGCAGAGAAATGGCAGATGGAGTTCAATCCAGGCAAATGCGAGGTGATGCATTTTGGAAGATCAAATTCAAGAGCGGACTATATGGTCAATGGAAGGGTCTTGGGGAAAATTGATGTGCAGAGAGATCTGGGAGTTCAGGTCCATTGTACCCTGAAGGTGGCAACGCAGGTTGATAGAGTGGTCAAGAAGGCATACAGTATGCTTGCCTTCATCGGACGGGGTATTGAGTACAAGAGTTGGCAGGTCATGTTACAGTTGTATAGGACTTTGGTTCGGCCACATTTGGAATACTGCGTGCAGTTCTGGTCGCCACATTACCAGAAGGATGTGGATGCCTTGGAGAGGGTGCAGAGGAGGTTCACCAGGATGTTGCCTGGTATGGAGGGTACTAGCTATGAAGAAAGGTTGAGTAGATTAGGATTGTTTTCGTTGGAAAGACGGAGGTTGAGGGGGGACCTGATTGAGGTCTACAAAATTATGAGAGGTATGGACAGGGTGGATAGCAACAAGCTTTTCCCAAGAGTGGGGGTGTCAGTTACAAGGGGTCACGATTTCAAAGTGAGAGGGGGAAAGTTTAAGGGAGATCTGCGTTGAAAGTTTTTTATGCAGAGGGTGGTGGGTGGCTGGAACGCTTTACCAGCGGAGGTGGTAGAGGCGGGCACGATAGCATCATTTAAGAAGCATCTAGACAGGTATATGAATGGACGGGAACAGAGGGAAGTAGACCTTGGAAAATAGGAGACAGGTTTAGATAAAGGATCTGGATCGGCGCAGGCTGGGAGGGCCGAAGAGCCTGTTCCTGTGCTGTAATTTTCTTTGTTCTCTTTGTTCTGGGAATGGAACGAGATACCCAGGAAGAAAACAAAATAAGTCAACTATTTTTGTCAAATACATCCTGCTGTTATACACGTAATTAACCATTGTCTACAAAGAACCATAGCAGGAGTAGATCTCCATTTGAGAGAGATGATTGGTTATATATATCTTGCGGGATACCACTCTGCAAGCATAGTCTTCATGAACTACCATATCCAGTACAGGGATTGAGCCCACGCCATTGGTATGACTCTGCTTCACGTCCAGCCATTTGAGCTACGCAACTAGTGCTAAGGGTAAAAATATTTGCATGTAAATTACTCTGGTCACTTTCAGTCATGCATGAAATCATGTTGTGATTTCAGTAAAAAAAAACATCTGCATATGATGAGGTTGCTTTAGTCATATTTTGGGAAATTATATACATGTACCATCTTACATTTTAATGCTTATTTTGTATTTATTAAGTGAGGAGGGAGTGTAACATGATCTAAGAGCTGAGCATTATGTTTTATTGTCCTTTTTGCTGCCCTCTCTGTTGTGAAAGTGTAAATTCACCTGTGCGTCTGCTAACCTTACTCATCATTTGCCACAGTTGGAATCAGAAAGCAGTCTATCCTCTCATCAACCATCGACAAGTTTGCGAATAATGGGATAATTTTAATTTTGCCCAAAGGCATTTTCACCTCCGTTCGCCAGACGTCCATTCCTAGGGCAGAAATTAATGGGTGCTGATAATGGTCACTTGCAACTATTTAACACTCTGTGGGCCGCTAATTGGTTGAAGATGAGGTTTCCGCCCCCCCAGTCAGGAAGTACTGATTCAGAAAGCTGGCAGACACTCAGATTGGCCAGGAGCTCTGTGGTTCCATCAGCACCGCTAGGAACAATGGTTTCTGTTGGGACTATAGGCGGAGAAGAATCAGAATCCGGACAGAATGTTAAATACTGGGATTTCTTCAATGGTTGTAGGCCAGGAGTCCTGGGATGCCATGGTGGTTGTGGTGGGGTGGGGTAGGGGGGGGGGGGGGGGGGGGGGGGGGGGGTAGCGGTGCAGAGGGAGCAGGGGCTCTTGACGGAGAAGCCAGGCGAGAGGGAGCACCCATAGTGGGGGTGCAGACCTTGGTGAGAGTGGCCTGATCAGGAAAGGAAGCCCAGCAGGTAGGCCGAGGTTTAAGCAGGGTAACCTGCCAGGTCTGTAACCCCCTCCTGGTGGACTCAAAATCGGAGCCATTAACTAGCTGCTTAAGGGCCTCATTTGGGGAGGTAGCAGGAGAACCATCCGAGGCATCATCCTCATCACGTAAAATTGTGGACAGGTTAGCGGATATGGGAAGACCATCGCGGAATTTTATGCTCACCACGCCCCCTCCCTCCCACAACCTCCCGCGGCCTACAAACCCACCATCAAGGGCCTGTAAAATTCTAGTTACAATCGGGGTTTCCGGGTGCAAGAATTTGTCGCTGAGCTCTTGGGATATATTTCAGGCATGATGAACATCATTCAACGTTAACTTTCACCGACTGCCTGTGCCCTGGCGTGGCGGGGGGACCTGTTGGAATTCTTGACTTTTGAGAAGGTTAAGCTTGAACTGAGGGGAAGGATGGAGGGCTTCTACAATTCATGGGCATTATTCATTCTGCACTTTCACGAACTGGATAACATCTAACATTAGTTGGGGGGGTGGTTGGGGGGAGGGGGGCGGTTAGTGTTAATGGTGGCTATGGTTGATTCCTGATTCCTTTTTGTCATTTGTTTATGTGAACATGCGGGCGAATGTTTGGGGTTTGGTGGGAGGATGGGATCGTTGTTATTGATATGGGGATTGACATATTTGTTACTGATTATTGTTTATTGTTGTCGGGTGTAAATTTGGGAGAAAATGTGAGAAAGGAGAATAAAGAAATATTTCAAAAAAAAACTTTCACTGACGGCCATTATTGGCACAAAAGAAATCTCGACAAAGAACTGAATGAAACCACCTGATAATGTTTATCGTGTATCCATCTTAAAAGAAAATTGCTATTGCGGATTAACATCCACAACCTTAGAGTTCAGAGGGTATTTGTAAGCCACTGAAGATTTCTCGAGTGGTTTACGATGTCCCTTGCTTAGTGTAAAATCTATAATCACTCCAGAATTCTAATACTCTCAAAATGAACTTCTCTGGTAGGACTTGCATGTACTTTTTAAAAATGTTTTTATTGAGGGTTTTTCATATTATACAGAGTAAAGATAAGCGTGAACATACACTGAATATATAAAACATATCTCTTTTTTTTCACCATTTACATTGGTTACAGTTGATTTGATTGCCTTCTTCCAGACCCTTCCATCAGGCAGAAGGTACAGAAGCCTGAAGACCTGCACATCTAGACATAGGAACAGCTTCTTCCCCACAGCTACAAGCCTCCCCAACGACTCCCCCTCACACTGATCTGTTCTCTGTAAGAGCACTATTCACGACTCCCTATGCTGCTCTTGCTCATGTATTTGCTTTGTTTGGCCCCTTGTTCCACACTGTAACCAATCACTATTTTGTCGATGTACCATTTGTCAACGTTCTCTGTTAATTATTCTCTTTGTCTACTATGTACTTACTGTGTACATTCCCTCGGCCGCAGAAAAATACTTTTCACTGTACTTCGGTACATGTGACAATAAATCAAATCAAATCAAAAAAATATATGCATATCGGTTTTTTTTCACTATTTACATCGGTTACAGTTTCTTGTTTTCCGTTTTCCAATAGGGTCTTAGTTTTAGTTGGATCTGCTGCTTCGTTTCTCAACATTTCTTCCTCATGCCCCCTCCCATTCCAGTCATCTGGTGTGCCCTCTTCCCTTGTCGGGTCTTTTATCCTGTTCCTGTTGGGTTGGCATGACGCCATGTATTTTGTTATGTGTTGGGTTCCATACCTCTTTACTCCCCTCCCTGCCACTCCTCCATCTTCTATTTTAGTTTGTGTTCATTGTTTTGCCATGGCTTCCCCCTTCCTCCTTCAGGCTTATTAGCTATTGATTACAAACAGGTCTTTAAACAACTGGGTAAATGACTTAGCCTTGCGCATGTGGAGATGGAGTTGACCATGTGCAGTGCTTCACTTCAGAGTCCCCACCCTGTCTGAAACCCGAGGTCCTCCTCCCACTTTTCCCTTGCTCATCCAATGGTGTGTGTATCCTTCCCAGTAGTCGCCCATGTTATATGTTACTCATTTGATGATGACAAGTTGAACTTAACTTTGATGATGAATACTTGAAGTCGTCCAGTAATAACAAAATAATTTATTGAGTAACTTATCAATTATCTAGTGAGTTTGATTCTTTAATACTTTTACTAGTAGTCAAATTAAACAAGGTATAATTAGATTAACTATGATTCTAATACTTTACACTCTGAGCTTGCGACATTTCTGTCCTCTAGCCACAACACACCTGAAGAGCGCAAGAAAACAGCTTGAGCTTTTTTTATATACACCATGTTAGTGTTGCCCTCTAGTGATCTTCTGACTACACATTAACCCTTCTTGTACTTACATATACAGAGATCACTACAGCCCATACAAATCACCGCAGTTCCCCCTCCCTGAGATGCTCGCGTCCAGTTGGTCCTCTAACAGCGATTGTAGCGGTGATCATGGATGTGTCCTTGTTTTCCTACATAAGAAGTTTTTGATTTGCATGCATCTTAGCTCATTTCTCTCTGACAGCTAGAACGTCTCTGTTAGTTCCTCCAGTGTTGTCAGTCTGTTGTCTGTATAGAAGCTCTTAACTGTCAATGTCCTCCCGTCCTGGCTCCACCTTTTAAAGGTGACGACCATTTTGGCTGGCACGAACCTGTGGTTGTTGCAGATGGAGCCATTTTGGTTCACCTAAAGTGCTGTCGTAGTTGGTTCCATGATCGGAGTGTAGCTTTCACCATTGGGCTCGCTGAGTGTTTGGTTGGTGGGATGGGAGTGCTGCTGTGGTCAGGGCCTAGAGGGAGGTCCCCACGCAGGAGCCCTCCTCCATTCTCACCCAGTCGGCTTCAGGCTCCTTTATCCACCCCTTTACCCTTTCCGCTGTTGCTGCCCAGTGGTAATATTGCAGGTTTGGGAGGACTAGGCTCTCCGTGCTCCTCATTCTCTGCAGGACCTTTTTTGGAATCCTAGGACTTTTCCCCCCCACACAAACACCATGATCAGTTTTTCCACAAAGTTGAAGAAGGTCTTGGGCATGTGGATCGGTATGGATTTAAACAGGAAGAGGAACCTGGGCATTACTTTCATCTTGATCATCTGCACTCTTCCTGCCAGGGAGAGTGGGCGTGTGTCCCACCCTGCAGGTCCTTTTTAACTTCCTCCGCCAGGCTGGTCAGGTGCCACTGTGTCCATTCATGGGCAATTTGGATCCCTAGGTAGCGGGATTTGTGTCGGGCCTGTTTGAATGGCATCCTTTCCAGCTCTGTACCTCCCCCTTGCGGCTTCACCAGGATGATCTCACTTCTGCTCAGGTTGAATTTGTAGCTCGAGAAGTTTCCAAACTCTTTCAGGAGCGCAAGGGCTGGTTTAGCTCACTTGGCTAAATCGCTGGCTTTTAAAGCAGACCAAGCAGGCCAGCAGCACGGTTCAATTCCCGTACCAGCCTCCCCGGACAGGCGCCGGAATGTGGCGACTAGGGGCTTTTCACAGTAACTTCATTGAAGCCGACTCGTGACAATAAGCGATTTTCATTTCATTTCATTTTCATTCCCCCCATACTGATTTGCGGGTCCGAGATGTAGAGGAGCAGGTCAACCACATAGAGCAAAACTCTGTGCTCTCTGTCTCCTCTCCGGATCCCCTGCCAATTCTTTGTCACCCTGAGCACGATCGCTAGTGGTTTGATCGCTTGGGCGAACAGCAGCCGGGACAGTGGGCACCCCTGGTGATGTTCATCCATACGCTCACCGTGGGAGCGCTGTACAGGAGTTTCTCCCTGGAAGTGAACCCTGTTCCAAGCCCAAATTGCTCTCTGCATGGTTGCCAGAGCCTCTGCGACCACCAGCCTGGATAGCGGTCTTCATCCCCTCTCCATGTTCTCTGGGTTCCCTGGATTAACGGCCTATTTTAAGTTAAAGAGCCTGTTTTCGGTATCGTTGGAGGAGAGCAACCTGATATGCGACTACTCAGCACATCCCCATCACCGGAAACAAACTTGTATTGATAGGCCAGTTTTTAAAGCATCTTTGGAAATTATTTCCCATTGTTACGATGTGAAACAAAATCCCACTTGTGTTCGAAATGATCTGAATCAGGTAATGGTTCTGCCGTCAGTATAATCCAATCTGCGCTGGTCCCTTTAACGTTTCAAACACAGGTTTTAATATTGTGTAAACGTAAAAATGGTTTAATTGGCAACAATGACCCAGATGGCTCACATCTTATCAGAGAGGAATTTGTTGTAAAACTAGCTGTACACGGCCAGGAGACAGAGGAGGAAAGATCATTTGAAAGAGGACGGCGAAAACAGGCTCACCGACGAATAAACAGTTGAGATTCTTTAAATAAAGGCTGCTGAATGCTGTTTCTAGTGGGCGCCGGACATTCAATCATTAGGTATTCACATGCTGGCGATTTTAGTAGGAAGGCTCTGGGACAGCAGCAACATCCATATATGGGAGAAAAGAACAGCAACCCTTCCGAACCTTGGATGCTCTCCAATTTCGAACCATTACATTGTTGTTAACACAGAGAGAACTTTTAACTGAAGGCGTCTGTGACTGCGGTTTTGACATCGAGTCCTCCGTCCCAATGCCCAAAAAGTCTATTACTTCAAAATCTTTCATAGTGTCAGACAGTTAAATACTATGGAATAAATTTCTCTTTGGCATCGATCATTTGGCACCGTGACAGCCCTGTAGCACAAGCAGGAACAGAACTTGACACTGCCTTGCGATTTCACAAGTAGAACACATTTTAAAGGTTGAGCAGTAATTGACAAAATTCAGCTGACAGTTCGCCGGAAATAAAACAGCTTGCTGTGGGTTGAGAGATATCCCCTTTTCCTGAAATATTAAATGCCCCTAAACCTTGCTATAATCTTCGTGGTGGTACAGCCAGCTTGGAACATTACCTGTGTTTATTTTTTATTTATTTGTCATGGATTTCGGGCTGTTTGACTTATGAGGTGTAATTGTTTCTGGAGAGCACAGGACGGTGCCACTTTTCATAGAATCGTAGCACAGCACAGAAGGGACCATTCGACTCATTGCATCTGTGCTGGATTCTTAAATGGTTCATCAATTAACCCATTCCCTCATTGTTTCATAGAATTTACATTGCAGAAGGAGGCCATTTGTCTCATCGAGTCTGCACCAGCCCTTGAAAATATCATCCTACTTAAGCCCATACCTCCACCCTATCACCTAACCTTTTGGATACTAAGGGGCAATTTAGCATGGCCAAATCACCGAACCTGCACATCTTTGGACTGTGGGAGGAAACCGGAGCACCCGGAGGAAACCCACACAGACACGGGGAGAACGTGCAGATTCTGCACAGTCACCCGAGGCTGGAAATGAATCCGGGTCCCTGGCGCTGTGAGGCAGCAGTGCTAACCACTATGCCACCATGCCATCCATATGCCAGTAATTATTTTATTTTTCAGTAGGTATCTGTTATGTATCAGAGTAACCCAATATAAATTAATATTGGGCAGCACGGTAGCATTGTGGATAGCACAATCGCTTCACAGCTCCAGGGTCTCAGGTTCGATTCCAGCTTTGGTCACTGTCTGTGTGGAGTCTGCACATCCTCCCCGTGTGTGCGTGGGTTTCCTCTGGGTACTCCAGTTTCCTCCCACAGTCCAAAGAAGTGCAGGTGTGGTGGATTGGCCATGATAAAATCCCCTTAGTGTCCAAAATTGCCCTTAGTATTGGGTGAGGTTGCTGGGTTGTGGGGATAGGGTGGCGGTGTTAACCTTGGGTAGGGTGCTCTTTCCGGGAGTCGGTGCAGGCTCGATGGGCCGAATGGCCTCCTTCTGCACTGTAAATTCTATGTAAACACCATTGGCTGGTGTAATGTCACGTGAAAAGTAATGACATCATCGGAGCATTTTGCGGGCCTTGTTTGTAAATAATCCTCTTGCACCATGTTATACCAACTCGATGTGTGCCACCTCCAATTCTTTCTCGTTGCGGCTACAACAAAGAACACAACAAATGAGAAACACGGGACAAAAATAACTTTTATGAGACAGAAGAAGGAATCATCGACGGAGATCCAGGTCCATAAACCATCAGCAGTGAGGTCGGGAGAATGATCATCTTCTTCCAAGGTGAAAGCATCATCGTGCCAAGTAAAAACAGCTCTTAACTAAATACTTGGACATTGTACAGTTTGTAGTGGGGCATCGCCGAATCATCTGGTCGATCGCAACAGCCGCTACTGCAATAGTTTTTTCAAAAAGCTTTCGAACAACTGCGACTTACTGGGGGCTTATTTCAAATGGATGGTCAAAGTTTTCAGTACACTTACTGTTGTAGTGGGTAGAGCTGCAGAGACTCTGCACTGAAACGGGCCTCGGGAACATGAATCTATGGGGCTGCCAATGCTGCAACCTACTACCCGGGAATCGATAGCAAGACACGGAAACAGCTAGCCTGCTTGTGCATTGAAAGATTGCTTTAAACAGAGAGAGAATAAATGGCAGGGGAAGACAGGCTGAGTAGCACAGATCAGGGAGCTGCAATCCACAAATGGCAGGAAGAAAAGGCACCACGGACACGCTCAACAGAGAGGAGACATGGAACTCTTAGGAGGAAAGTCCCAGTTGTTCCTTATAGCCAATCAGGCACCAGCAGACCTGCATACTGCGGCATTTCTCAGCTCAGTTGGGAGGAAAACATTTATGTTGCTACAAAATTTAGTGCACCCAGTTAAACCTGGAGATAAGTGTCATGTGAGAGTACCTTTAAGAAATGGGCGTTTAAGAAATGTACCTTTAAGAAATGGGTGTTTATCAGTGATGTCAGAGTGTGGGTGGAGCTGGGCTGTCTGCCAGCTTTTTACTTTCGTTTTAGGCTGTTTGCTGCGGGGTGTGTTTTAGTTTTGTTTACAGTGTTGGAGCTGAAGCCAGACAGAGCAGGTGTACTGTTGATCTCCCTGCCATGAAAAGACTATCTCTTGATCATTTGGTGAATTGAGAATTATAAATGTTCTCAGCAGTGAATGTAAACCTAATGTGCTTCTGTTAAAAGGTGTTTCTTTTGTCTTCTGGATGTTGTTTGGGAAGTTATTAAGGATTACTTAGTGTTGTATTCTTTGGGGGTTGGATTTGAATTAATGGTTGCTAAGATGTTCACTGTATGTTTTCAAAAGTTTAACTTGAGTTCATAGAATAAACATTGTTTTGCTTTAAAAAATACTTTTCTATTTCTGCTGTACCACACCCTGTAGAGTGGGCCGTGTGCTCCCCGTACCACAATCTATTAAAAGTTGTGGGTCAGGTGAACTCCATGATACACTTTGGGGTTCTCTAAATCCTGGCCCATAACAAATGTCATATGACGAGTTGGTGACTGTCTTTTCTCTCCCGTTCACCATTAGGACATAGAACAGTACAGCACAGAACAGGCCCTTCGGCCCTCGATGTTGTGCCGAGCCATGATCACCCTACTCAAACCCACGTATCCACCCTATACCCGTAACCCAACAACCCCCCCTTAACCTTACTTTTTACGACACTACGGGCAATTTAGCATGGCCAATCCACCTAACCCGCACATCTTTGGACTGTGGGAGGAAACCGGAGCACCCGGAGGAAACCCACGCACACACGGGGAGGACGTGCAGACTCCGCACAGACAGTGACCCAGCCAGGAATCGAACCTGGGACCCTGGAGCTGTGAAGCATTTATGCTAACCACCATGCTACCGTGCGGCCCCACGGTTGAAAGATTCTGCTTTCACCGTCGTGCACAGGATAAAGGGGAAACATTTCTTAATTTACTGCATCACTGCGAAAGCTAGCGAGCAAAGTATGCGAATGTGACCAGACTTTGGATGATACACTTCATGACCGATTAGCTTCAGGCCTCAGGAATAAAGCCATCTAAAGAAAGTACTTGACGAAAGGTGCTAAAATCGAGTTTGAGTCCATAAGATGGAGCCTGTGAGAAGCAGGTTCAGCAAGAGCCCACCATGTCATCGCTGCAACCAAGAGGGACATGTGACTGGGTGTTGTTGGACCAAGGAGGACAAATGCAAAAATTGTGGTAAAGTTGGTCACATTGCCAAGGCATTTTGGTTGCGCCAACCTTCATCTGCACAAAAGAAGTGTACCAAGAAAAATACGAAGAGGAATATAGTGCGGGTTTACCGGTTAGGTGACCCAACTGAAGACTCGCTGAGAAAGGAGGCTGGTTTAGCTCAGCTGGCTGAAGAGCTGGTTCCTGATGCAGAGTGCAGCCAACGGAATGGGTTCAATTCTGGCACCACTCTGAGGTTATTCATGAAGGCCCCGCCTTCTCAACCTTACCCCTCATCTGAGGTGTGGTGATCCATAGGTAAAATCACTACCAGTCAGTTCTCCCCCCTCATAGAGGAAAGCAGCCTATGGTCACCTGGGTCTATGATTACTTTACTTTACCAAAATTTCAATTCAGTTTAAGGAATTTAAGCTTGGCATTCTAGCAGGAGGAGACCAGTAATGATTCTGAGTCTATCCAAAATTAAATGGAAACACTATTAAGATGGAAGTGGATACAACCACTGAAGTATCACTTATACATGAATCAATATACCATTGGAAATGGAAGCATTTGCAAGTACAACCATCTGATGTGATCTTGAGGACATATACCGAGGAAGTCGGCCGCTGAAGAGCTTCATCAAGGAAGCTTATGAGCAACAGGTGGATGCCTATTCATGTTGTTCAAGGAAACCTTCCTGCATTATTTGGGAGATCTTGGTTTATGAAGTTTAAGCTAATATGGGCCATTGTGAACCAACTTGTTGATTCTACGATTGATATTCAACCAAGTCTGAGAAAGTATGCAAAGGTATTTGAGGAATCACTTGGATCCATGACTGAGGTCAAAGTGAAATTCAAGATAAAGGCCGTGTGCCTAAGTGTTTGAAAGCGCATACTGTACTCTATCTTATTTGATCTGAAGGTGAAGACATGAGTCATTGAGCCTGTTACCACCAGCGATTGGGCAACCCCAATAATACCCGCCTTAAAGAAGGATGGTTTAGTATAAATAAACGAGGATTTCAAATGACTATCAACCCTGTGTTATTTGCTAATCAATGCCCTGCACCACTTATTGAAGGCCTTTTTTAGGTATTTCATGTTGCCAAAAATTTAGTAAAATTGGTCTCTGCCAAGCCTATCTGCAAATGAACGTAGAATTGAGTCACAACCATTACTGACCATAATAACTCACAAGGGTGTCCGTATCAGTATCAGAGGCGTCCGTTCAGGATAACGTCAGCACCAGCTCTCTTCCAATGATTTATGGAGCAGATCGTGTGTGGACTTTTGGGTGTGCAATGCTTCTTGGAATACATTTTGATTACAGATTCGAATGATGTAGAACACGTAAAGAACGAGAAGCTGCTTCTAGGATTATTAGATTACTGTGGAAAGATCGTACCGCACTTAGCAACAAGGCTGAAGCCTTTACTCACTTCGCTTTCCAACAAACAAGCTTGGCTCTGGATGAAAGATTGTGAGGATGCTTACCAAAATTTAAAAAAGTTTTACAGGAATCAGTATTATTGGTCCATTATAATCCAAACCTGACGCTGTAGCTTGCTTGTGATCCATCACCCTATGGGGTTGGAACAACTGGTTTACATATAATGCTTTCAGGTGAAGAGCGATCAATCGCATTTGCTTCCAGGTTATTCAGTCCAACAATGCTCAGCTTGAGAAAAAAGCTCTTGCCATTATTTTTGGTATTTGAAGATTCCCCCATTATTTATTTGGCCGTCAATTTACTCGATTGATCGACCATTGTCCCTTAACAACAATTTTGGGCCACATAAGGGTATTCCTTTGCCCGGTGCTAGTGGATTACAATGTTGGGCACTAATCCTGTCAGCACACAATTATGTTATTGAATATCGTAGGTCTGAACAGCATGCGAACGCTTCAATGACATATTTTATCTGTCTCATGTGAAAAATGTTCCGGTAACGTCATCTCAGGTGTGAAAATTTACCCAAACAGATCTGATGATGGGGAAGGTTTTGGACATGATTGAAAAAGACTCTCTAACACAAGAGCACAGAAAGAATCCAGGCCTTAAACTCTATCTTACCAGGCACCTTGAGTTGACGGTCCAAAGTGGAGTATAATTGTGTGGTATCAGAGTAATCATTCCGCTGTGACTAAGAAATAGAATCCTGGAACAGCTGCAGGAGGGCCATGCCGGTGTAGTTAGAATGAAGGAGTTGGCAAGTGGCCCGATTGGAAGTCTGAATAAAGGGGAAGGTGGGGTTCTGCACTGTGTTTAGAAAATGTACCTCCACTACAACCTTTGCATCCATGGGAATAGCCTACCAGGCCATGGCAAAGAATCCATGTCGATTGCGCAGAACCAGTCGAAGGACATTTTTTTTGGTCATGGTTGACACATCTTCAAAGTGGCCGGAGGTTGCCATAATGAAATCACTAACTATGGAACAGACCATAGAAATGCTCGATGAGAAAGACTTGCAAGATTTTGGTGACCTGAACAATTGTGAGCGATAACGGTATTCAATTTACATCAACCGAATTCGAGGATACCTGAAGGGTTGTGACATCCGCCATATGAAATCTGCTCCCTTCCATCCAGCTACTAACAGCTTAGCTGAATGTTCCGTGCAATCGTTCAAGCATGCAGTGAAGGTCTCGTGAGATAAAGGCTCTCTACTTAAACGTGTCAATAGCTTTGTAATGACATGTAGAAACACAAAGCTCACCGACTATACTGATGTTCAAAAGGAAACTGCACACACAGTTCCACCTTTTGACTCTCCCTTCAACTACAAAGATAATCAGGCAACAACAGCAGACGCAAGTGGCGAGAAGGGAACAACATTCCAAAAATAGAGTCTTTGACCGTGAGGAATGTGTTCTTGCCAGAAATTAAAGCTCAGGCAAAAAATGGGCTCCAGCAATTGTATTAGCCAGAATGGGTCTGATTTCAGATACTGTACAATCAGACAATGAACAAATTTAGCATCAGCATGCTGACCAATTATTGTTTGCATGTAGTAAGAGTACAGAATCTGTACCAGATGTTTTCACCACAGAGAGTATAGACAGTGACATGCCCGACTTGAGGACTCCAAATGCTGAAATTACGGAATCTGTTACGACAGAATCATCCACACAATCAAAGACTTGCCAGACTTAACACCAACCAGCGTAAGGAATATACTCCCAGTACTCCTAAGAGCCAAGTTCCTGGACGTCGTGTTCTGCCAACTCGAGATGTAAATATGTACCTGTATCACAACAACGTTAGTTATGACCTAAAGTGTTGGGTCTGTGTTAAAGTGTTTGATGAAGTAAAAATGCTGGGATCACAAAAGGAGTAAAGAGGGAGGAGGGAGGGGTGTTATGTATCACAGTAACACCATTGGCTGGTGTAATGTCACATGTTACGCAATGTCGTAATCGGAGTGTTTTTGATTTGATTTATTATTGTCATATGTATTAATATACAGTGAAAAGTATTGTTTCTTGCATGCTGTACAAACAATGCATACCGTACATAAGGAAGGAAGGAGAGACGGCAGAATATAATGTTACAGTTATAGCAAGGTGTAGAGAAAAGATCAACTTAATACGAGGTGGGTCTATTCAAAAGTCTGATGGCAGTAGGGAAGAAGCTGTTTTTGAATCGGTTGGTACGTGACCTCAAACTTTGGTATCTATTTCCTGACGGAAGGAAGTGGAAGAGAATATGTCCAGGGTGCGTGGAGTCCTTAATTATGCTGGTTGCCTTTCTGAGGCAGCGGGAATTATAGATAGAGTCAATGGATGGGAGGCTGGTTTGCGTGATGGACTGGGCTACATTCACAACCTTTTGTATTTTCCTGCGGCCTTGGGTAGAGCAGGCTCCATACCAAGCTGTGATACAACCAGAAAGAATGCTTTCTATGGTGCATCTGTAGAAGTTGGTGAGAGTCGTAGCTGACATGCCAAATTTCCTTAGTCTTCTGAGAAAGTAGAGTCGTTGGTGGGCTTTCTTAACTATAGTGTTGGCATGGGGGGACCAAGACAGGGCACCATTGTGCCCTGTTTGAGCAGCATCTTGTAAATAAACCCCTTGGACTGTGTTATACCAACTCTACCTGTGCCACCTCTGATTTCACTTTGTGTCTCCAACAAAGAACATTACAACATCTAATTTCATTTCAAAGTTACTATTCCATCTGCTTTCACCGCCCATTCAGGCTTTGCATTCCAGCCTGTAACAACAAAAAGACTTCCCCTCATCTTCCCATTAAACTTTGTGGCAATTATTTTAAATCGGTGTTCTCTGGTTACTGACCATCCTGCCATTCCGAACAATTTCTGTCTGTCTACTATCAAAACCCCTGATAAATTTAAAGTTAATCAGAAGTCGGCTTTAGCTTTCTCGGACATATATTAATGAGTTTGACAAAGTTACAGTAAGTAAAACCCTGGAATCAAACAAAACTGGAAGATAGATTGAACAGTGAAGACGAATGCCACCAGATAAAGAAAGATGCAGGGGGTGGGTTTTAAGGGCCCCTGCCTGTGTGTGTGAAGGTGAGGGACACGTAACGTAAAGTGCGTTGCTGCTTCACATCCTGCCCAGATAGGCCCCCCATATTGTGGGTGTATGGGTAAAAGGTCAAACAACCTCCTCTGCGATAATTTTCCGCTCTGTGGGGGAAAGTGATAGGAAGGCAATCAGCTTGGCAACTTTCACTGTATGAGCTGAAGGCAGGCAGGAAGTAGGGGGGTGGGGGGGGTGGGGTGGGGGGGGGGGGGGCAGGTGCCTCATTTGGCAGGGAGGGGGGAGCTGTATCCACCCGGGGGCTCCACTCCCAAAGTCATAACTTACTTTGCCTATTTTAGAACATAGAACATAGAACAGTACAGCACAGAACAGGCCCCTCGGCCCTCGATGTTGTGCCGAGCAATGATCACCCCACTTAAACCCACGTAACCCGTATACCCGTAACCCAACAATCCCCCCCATTAACCTTACACTACGGGCAATTTAGCATGGCCAATCCACCTAACCCGCACATCTTTGGACTGTGAGAGGAAACCGGAGCACCCGGAGGAAACCCACGCACACACGGGGAGGACGTGCAGACTCCACACAGACAGTGACCCAGCCGGGAATCGAACCTGGGACCCTGGAGCTGTGCAGCATTGATGCTAACCACCATGCTACCGTGAGGCCTTTTCCCTTGGCCTCTCTCACCTAGCCCTCTTCCCCCTCACCTTAGTCTCCCAGTCATGCCCACCCAAAATCGCTGGACCAGCATCAACCTTCTCTTCTTTTCAGGGACTGCCTGTAGTCTCAGCAGTGGCCAGCACACTCTTCTGGCACTGCTGAGGCTGTAGAGCCCCCTCTTAAGATGGGACTTCCTGTCCCTGAAGATGGAGGTCCCACTCTCACCCAATTAAAGTCATCGCCAGCGTATTAGTGCCATGAGGCAGATGTATTTCTGGTCAGTGAGGTGTTGACAGACATCTAGCTCAGGGAGGGTGGGTAATCCATCTCTTCCATAAAACCCACCCTGAGCTATTAGAGGATAAGAATTTCAATTCAATGCGGATAAATGAAAGGCAATAAATATGAGAACACGGAGCCAAGAGGAGTTAAAATATTGTGCCACTCAGATGTAAGCTTAATCAAAATGCTGAACTTGAATAATGTGCCTGTGAATGCATGAAGGTGATGGACATTTTTACTTTTTAAACAAACACGGAATACAAATAATTAACCTTTAGAAAATGGAGTCCAGGGAGTTAGGTGACTTCTTTTGTGGTTTTTGGTACAGACAGGGGCTAACTTGTCTGAACATGTGTCTGGAAAGACAATAACATTTAAATGTCCCTTTGGAAAACTGTCTATTGAAGAAACATCAGGATGCGACAGATTATTCGTTACTATTGTCTGGACATTTACCGAAACTCAGATATAATGGTTGTCCCAGACTTGGTACCTGCAAATCTGAAATCCAACAAAGAGAGGTGTGTCGGGACCACTTTTTCAGGAGAGGGAGTGAATGGCTTTCATCCATTCCCCATTGTGTAACAAATCTCACAGCCATTTTGTAGACAATAGAAATAAAAATTAAAAATGATGGAAAAACACACAGCAAGCCTGGTAGCAACCGGGGAGAAAAGGAGAGAAGACTTTTGACCGGGTGGAGTGGGAGTTTCTGTGGGAAGTGTTGGCGTGGTTCGGGTTCAGGCAGGGGTTCGTGGATTGGGTCCGGTTGCTTTATAGGTCGCCGGCAGCAAGCGTGCGGATCAACCGGGTGAGCTCAGGGTATTTTGGGTTGCACTGTGGGACAAGACAGGAATGCCCAACCATCACATTGCTTTTTGCCATGGCGATAGAGCCATTGGCAATGGCGCCTTCAGCGTCGAGGCATTGGAGAGGGATTGTGCGGGAGGTTTCGAACACAGGGTTACGCTGCATGCGGACAACCTGCTGCTGTATATTTTGGACCTATTGGGGGGCATTGGCAGAATTATGAGAATTTTGGAGGACTTTGGCTGGTTTTCCAGATACAAGCTGAACATGGGAAAGAGCGAAGTCTTCCTGATTGAGACCGGGGGAAGGAGAGGAGGTTGGGGGAGCTGCCATTCAAGGTGTTGGGGGTGAGTTTCAGGTACTTGGGTATCCAGGTGGCACGGGGTTGGGCGCAGCTGAAAAATTTGACTTTGGCTTGGTTGGTGGAGCAGATGAAGAGGGATTTTGAAAGATGGGATGTGCTACCGCTGTCACTGCTGGGGCGGGTGCAGGCAGCGAAGATAACGGTGCTGCCAAGGCTCTTGTTTGTATTTCAGAACTTCCCAATCTTCGTCCCATAGTCATTTTTTAAGAAGGTCAATGCGTTGATTTTTGGTTTTGTGTGGGTGGGGAAGGGGTAAGTCCCCTCAGGCCAAGAGGGTGCTTTTGGAACGGGGACGAGGTGGGGGGGCTTGCGTTTCCAAATATAATGAATTACTACTGGGCGGCTAACATTGCAATGGTTAGGAAGTTGATAGTGAGGGAGGGCTCGGTATGTGGGCGGATATGGGTGGCCTCTTGCAGAGGAACGAGTTTAGGGGCATTGTTGACGGCACCTGTACTGTTCCCGCCGGCCATGTACTCCGCAAGCCCAGTGGTGGTGTCGGCCTTGAGGGTATGGCGGCAGTGGAGGCAGCAGCTGAGATTGGAGGGTGCCTCGGTGGGGGCACCGAATTTTGACAACCACAGGTTTGCACCAGGTGGGGGGCTGGACGCAAGGCTTCGGGGGTGGCGGCAGGCGGGTATTGAGTGGTTTGGGCGGCAGCTTTGCGAGCTGAGTGGACCTGGAGGAGGAATATGAGCTGCCCAGCAGGAATAGGCACCATCTTGTGCCGAGTTTCCGTCCTCGGGGCTGCAGGATAAGGTGCTGTCGAAGGAGGGGGTAGGAGAGGGGAAGGTGTCCGAGGTTTTTAAGGAGCTGATAGCTGCTGGGCTGGGAGGGAGCCCTGATAGGAGATGTTAAACGGCAATGGGAGGAGGATCTGGGGAAGGGGGTGGGGGGGAGGCCGGGATGTGGGAAGAGGTCCTGCTTCTTTAAGGAGGATTGAGGGGTCAGCGGGGGTGGGGGGATCAGGGGGTTAAAATGGGGAAGGCAGGATTGGAGGAGGGGAAGGGCAGGGGGAGCGTGGGCTTTGGTTATTCATTATATTGTATAAGTTTGCTCTTGCTCTTATTTGTGTGTTTGTTGTTTATATAAATGCCTTAATAAACATTTTTTTAAAAAGAACTAGTCGCCCACGGTGGCATAGTTTGGGGGTGTGGGGGCAGCAAAAAGCTGTTGGCTTTTTAATGATGAGAAAATAGCAAATTGGCTTCCATTTTCCAGCAGTTATTTGTACTAAAAGGAAAAGATACTGCCCATTACTCAAGCTGTGTTTTCCTTTTAGAGATAGTGTCACAGTTCACCTTGATCACTGTTTTAATAGCTTTTTAAAATGAATTGTAGTGCCAGCCAGGCCACCTAGTGTGGTCATCGTGATGATGTATCAGTGTACCCACCGAGCAGGATACTGAGCTCACGCTAGCCACCAGCCAGATCGGCAAGCCTGGCACAAGAAGCAAAAAACATGGTTATCATTGGCGAGATCACATTTGCTGATTTTCCATGCCGCTCCACGATGATCCTGCCCTTTAGGAACCTTATTTAAATAAATTGCAATATCATTAGCTGGGACTTGCTTCCTCACTAAATATTCATTACGTCATGCTGGTGCGATTTACAACAGCTTTACAAAAGCAAGAACCTGGTTGTGGTGTTCTTTATGTTTCTTATCTCAGAATGGATGTCGTAGTGTTCACAAAGACTACACAAGCTAAGTTCAATAACAAAGCTAACATTTATTACATTACTTAATATACATCTCGACCACTTACTCCTCTAGCAAGCAATAATCTATTAAACTACAACCTACGCTATACTAATACTTGTCCCATGCACTCTGTCTTAAACTGTACTTTGCTCTCTCCAGCACTCTCGCTCATTCTCTTCCACCCTCTCCCTGAAGCCTGAGAGTCAGTCCTTTTTATAGGTCTGTTCCCAGCTCCATCTAGTGGTCAATTATGATAGTACATTAACCCTTTCAATATTACAGTAAGAAGTCTTACAACACCAGGTTTCTAGACTAGACATTCGACATAATGTCACATCCACCTTTCTTTGAAAAATGTTTGAAACACTTTCAAACATTTAATACATACATGTACTTAAATTAATTTATATATATCATGTACAATGTCATGTCAAATATATCACAATTACACTGGAATAGGTTATTATTTATTACAAGTTCAGACAATTAGATTGTCTCCTTTTCCTCTTGGGCCTTCTTAATACACTCGGGGTGTCATTAAAATTGTCCTTTGTCTGTTCATGAGTTCTGTTTGATAACAAAGCAGTTGGAAATTCAATATTGCAAAACACAGTTGCGTTAGAATTGGTTCTGGAACGTGAATTGGATTCTTGACTTTTAATACTGTACTGGGGCAGCATGGTAACACAGTGGCTAGCACTGTGGCTTCACAGCGGCAGGGTGCCAGGTTCGATTCCCCGCTGGGTCACTGTGCGCAGTCTGCACATTCTCTCCGTGTCTTTGTGGGTTTCCTCCGGGTGCTCTGGTTTCCTCACACAGTCCAAAGACGTGCAGGTTAGGTGGATGGGCTATGTTAAATTGCCCTGAGTGTCCAAAAAGGTTAAGTGGGGTAACTGGGTTACGGAGATAGGGTGGAAGTGAGGGCTTAAGTGGGTTGGTGGAGACTCGATGGGCCGAATGGCCTCCCGAACCTTATGTTCTATGTTCTAATAAAGCTCGTTGATTCCTATGAGACAACACTCCAGATTTGGTTTGTAACACATATGAGTGTATGAAATTTCACTCATCACCTTTGTAATTTCCACCCAACCACCATTTGGATTTCGTAACCTAACGATATCTCCTTGGTTAAGTGGCGGTAGTTCCTTTGCATGTCTATCGTAGCAGGAACTTTGTTTGCTTTTTCTGTTGTCGAGTTTTATCATGTATCATCAGTTCATCCAGATTTGGAAGGGTTATGCCTGGTAACGGAGTATGTAGCTTTCCTCTCATCAACATCTGAGCAGGCAACACACCTGATGCCAGAGGAGTAGCTCTGTAGCTTAACAATGCTAAACAAATGATCCTTTTAATCATCATACGCCTTCTTGAACAGTTTCTTTACTATTCCCACACCTTTCTCGGCTTTCCCATTTGACTGTGGGTATAATGGACTTGATGTGATGTGTTGGAAGTTGCAGCATTTGGCAAACGATAACCATTCCCAACCACTAAAATGGGGACCATTATCCATCATGACCTTTCGGGGTATGCCATGTCGTGCGAATACTGACTTTGCAGCTCTTATGACTGATTGAGCAGTCGAATCTGTTAGCGTTATCACTTCCCGATAATTGGAATAGTAATCTATGATTATCAGGTCATCATTTCCTCTAAAATAGAATAAGTCCATCTCAACCTTTAACCATGGATTTGTGATAGGTTCACTCGATGCAAATGTTTCTTTGCACTGGGATGGTTAATGTGTTTGACAGACATTACAATCCTGAACATAGTTGTCAACATTTTTATTGATGCCTGGCCAATAGACTGCCTTGCTCATCTTTTGCATTTCTCTATTCCTTGATGCCCTTCATGTATCCTTGCTAGGATACGTCTTCGGAGGCAGGATAGTATGACAATTCTGTCCGCTTTCAGCAAAGAAAACATTGACAACGGTCAGGTCATCCTTGACACTTCTAAAATTATTGCAACTGCCATTTGGCCATCTTTCCATCAGATGTTTTATCACATGCTGAAGGAGTGCATCTTTGGCTGTCTCTTCTCTAATTAAACTTAGTTGTGCATCAGATACTGGTAACATGTCTGCTGTGAATGTGGCTTGAGCTTCCACATTTAAGATTACCTCTGATGTTGCCTCATCAGTGTAACTAGTTGCACGTAACAGAGCATCAGCCACGACAGGATCTTTGCCTGGAGTATACGATAACGTAAAACCATATCTACGCAGCTTCATCATCATCCTTTGTAGTCTTGGCGACATATCATTGAGATCTTTTTTGAATTATGTTGACTAAAGGACGGTGATCCATTTCCACAGTGAAATGTGACAGGCCAAAGACATAATGGAATTTGCTTACGCCTGTAAGTAAACCTAGACATTCTTTCTTTATTTGTGCGTATCCCTGCTCTGTCGGCGTCATTGCACATGATGCACATGCAAAAGGTTTCCAGATATCGTCCTTGGATTTCTGAAATAAGACAGCTCCAATCCCATTCTGACTGGCATCAATTGAGATCTTGGTTTCTTTGGCTGAATCAGAGAATGCTAATACAGGGGCTATAGTTAGTGACAACGTCATGACCTTCCTTTCAGCTTCATGCTGAGATGTCGACAGAAATTCAACATTCTTCTTGATAAGATTCCATAATGTTGTTCTCGTGGATAGATTGGGAATAAGCTTGCCCATAAAATTTACGACATCTCGCAAACTTTTTATCTTTTGGAATTACCATTTGACAAACTGCATGTATCGTGGGTGGGATTCTCTCAGCCTGGGGCCGAGCCGGAGAATCCCCGCGATCAGACCACGCCGCCCCGATGGTGGCACGCAATTCTCTGCAGTTAAAACGCTGAGTCCCGCTGGCGCCAACCACACTTGCTCACAGCCTGCAGGAACTCTGTGTACAAGGGTCGGGTGGTGGCCTGTGGGGGGGGAAGGGGGGGAGGGGTGGCTTCGACCCCGGGGGGGGCCTCCGATGCGGCTGGCCCATGATCGGGCCCACCAATCGGCGGGCAGGACTCTCTGTCCCCCGGCCTTTTTTCCTACGCGCCGGCCCCTGTACTCCTGCGCCATGTTGCGTCGGGCCGACGCATTGAAATTGGCCACCACGCATGCGCGCATTAGCACCGGCGTCACTGCGCATGTGCATGTTGGCCTGGCGCCGCAGCGGACCCACGCCACCCAGTTTGCGCCGTCTGTGGGGGCCAGAGTTACACCTGGCAGCGGCCCGTTCATGCCATCATAAAATACGATGGCATTTACGACGGCGTGGACACTCTGCTGCGAGATGGGAAAATCCCGCCCAAGTCACGATCCGGCTGTACACCTTCTTTTGACACGACATCACCGAGAAACTTTAATTTCTGGTTGCCAAATTGGCATTTGTCTTTGTTCAACTTTAGACCATATGAATGAACTCTTGTCATGACTTTCAGAAATCTCTCACAGTGTCCTTCAGGAGTATTTGACCATATAAACACATTATTAACATCGCCTCGAACACCAGGGGCTGGATTCTCCGATTTTGAGACTAAGTGCTGACGCTGGCGTGTGAACAGTGGTGTTTTAAAACGGGAAAAACAGCACAACAGCTGCACCGATTCAGCAACTCTAAATGGGCTAGCACCATCGCCATGTGGAACACAACCTGTTCCAAGCGAAACGGCGCCGGATTCGCCGGGTCCATGATTCGCGCACATGATGGAGGACACAGACTTTCCGTCACAGCTGTCTCCAATACCCTCCATCATCATAGAATCAGTGAATTTACAATGCAGAAGGAGGCCATTCAGCCCATAGTGTCTGCACCGGCCCTTGGAAAGAGCACCCAACTTAAGCCCCACGCCTCCACCCCATCCCCAGGAACCTCACCTCACTAAGGGCATTTAGCATGGCCAATCCCCCTAACCTGCACATCTTTGGACTGTGGGAGGAAACCGGAGCACCCGGAGGAAACCCACGCACACACGGGGAGAACGTGCAGACTTCGCACAGACAGTGTCCCAGTGGGGAATCGAACCTGGGACCCTGGAGCTGTGAAGCAACTGTGCTAACCAGTATGCTACTGGGCTGCCCTGATAGCAATCCCAGAGTCTATCACCTCGGTTGGACACATTGGTGAAGAAGCTCCTGGGACACTATCTGGTGCGCACCAGACATCGCATCCGGTACAGTAGGTGGAGGTCGGAGCAGCTGCGGGGCTGGGTGGTAGGTGGGCTGGCCAGCCCAGGAACCAGCTGCCGTCCAGACGGGTCCCGGGCTCCTTGAACATCCAGTCCCAGCCACAGTGAAGGTGCAGTCAGACAGCCAGGGACTACAAGAGGGGATGACAGCCGGCTTCCAGCACCTGCAGGCGCATATGGAGGAGTTCATCTGCGTGCAGGAGCAGGGGGTGGTGCCGGTCATGCGTGCCACCCAGGCCGACACCGGGGTGGCGTCCGTGGTGGAGGCAATGTGGTGACGGTATCAGATATGGGTCAAAGTGTGCAAGGTCTGGGGCATTCTGTGCAGGCGGGGGCCGAGACCCAGGACAGGGCTGCCCTCTCACAGGCAACCATGTGCCAGAGCCACGTGGACATCGCAGCGGTGCTGGTCCCTACTGCCAGGGGCTTCATTGGCTGGCACTACCATCACCGGGGGCTGCCATGGGTGTGGCCCTGGGTGGTGCCCCGGTGGGTGGCTGCGGTTGGGTGGGGTGTTCGGGGGCGGGCGTGGGGTGCTGGTGTGGGCACACCATATGGCCGGTGTCACTGTGGAGAACCAGGGGCTGGGGTGGGTGGTCAGCAAGATGGTCACCGTAATGGCGGTCGGTGCATGCATCTCAAACTCTAATGGTATGCAAATGTCACAGTTCTTTACTGTGAGGCATCAGGAACGTCTTGTTGCAATTGCGTTTCCACTGTAGTCTGTCAGGCGACATTTGGACTTTTTAACCTTTGGAAACTTCTTTACTAGTTTCAGATCCACATCTGCTTTCAAGTTTGCATGCACGCCCGTATCAAGCTTAAATGCAACATCTGAACCATTAATGTTCAGTATAACAGTCCAATCTTTGTTCAGATCTGTTAGTTGAAGTATTTTCTTTTCATCCGTGTCCAATTTATTCACGCTTGTAATCGCATCAACCATTGAAAGTGACTTGCAGAGTACACTTAGATGATTCTGAATTTGAAGTAAAACATTTTTCTTCACCGCCTTTGTTTCTAACACTCTGTACTTCCTTATACATGTTGAACGATTTTTTCCGAGTCGGTCACTGGTTTCGCTGATGTAGAACAACATTGGGAGGCAAAATTATTTAGTTTACCACATTGAGAGCATTTTTTTCCTTTTGCAAGACAATTTTTTCTAAAATGGGCATGTCCACAGCGCATACACGTCATCATGCTGCTTGTGTCATGTGCAAATGGCCGTCACACACTGTCTTCTAAACTGCGTTACTGAGTTAATGGCGCCGGCCACGTTTCCCGAATTTGCGTCCTTTTCTTGAGCCCTAGATTCTACATATTGATTTGTAGCCTTGCAGAGATTAATTGCTTCATCTAAAGGCAGAATTGGTCGTCGAAGTATTACGTTCACACAATCGCACATCATATACATCAAAAACACTCTGATCATGAATTAGTGCATCTGGTACGGACAAAAAATTACAAGACTGAGCTCTGGGTCTGAGATTAGTAACAAATGAATCAATCAATTCTCCTTGTAGCTGCAGCCTTTTTTAAAACATGTAGCGCTCAGAAGTTTCATGCACTTGTGCTATACAATGTATGTCGAATTTCTTCACGACCATATTTTTTATATCCTCACTGTCTTCAAACTCAAACAAATTGTATAATTCGAATGCCTGCGGTCCAGCTAAATTTTGGAGAAGCGCAATTTTACAATGATCAGGAGCTGATTCTAACGCGGAAGCAGATAAAAAGCCTTCAGACTGTTGTTTGAAATTTTTCCAATTTAGACTTAGTTTACCGGTCATCTTGAAGTGTCATGACTTTTGTGGACCTTCCATCTTACGATCTGTAACTTGGTGCTGACTTCGAGATCTGTTCAGTAGCCCGATTGTTCTTTTCTTCTTTGATGCTAATCTGACTTTCGAAACCAACTGCTATGCTTTTAGGAACCCACACTTGGTACCATGCGGTGTTCTTTCTGTTTCTTATACTCAGGATGGATGTCGTAGTGTTCACAAAGACTACTCAAGCTACATTCAATAACAAAGCTAACATCTATTACACTAATTAATGTACAGCTCGACCACTTACTCCCACAGCAAGCAATAATCTGTTAAACTACAACCTAGACTATACTAATACTTGTCTCATGCACTCTGTCTTAAACTGTACTCTGCTCTCTCCAGCACTCTCTGATTCTCTTCCATTCTCTCCCAGAAGCCTGAGAATCAGTCCCTTTTATAGGTCTGTTCCCAGCTCCATCTAGTGGTCAATTGTGATATTACATTAACCCTTTATATATTAGACATTCTACATTATGTCACACTGGTGACCTCAATTCCGAAGGCAATATCGGAGTAAGCACTCGGATCACCATTACCGTTTAGGCTGTAAAACGGAGAGAGAGCACTGAAGAGGACACGGGATGGCCCGGATGAGTGGAACTTGGTGCCGGTGTTAGGGAGGGGTTGTATCTCAGAATTCTGGAGGACGGGATGCTCTCAGGCCTTAGTGGCCCTTCACAACTGTGGTCATCCAGGCCTCAATAGGCCTGATAGCTGGTTTGCCTGGTTTCGCTTCTCGAGACCCCCTTGCTGGTTTATGGCTATTTCTCCGCTGAGGAATTGATGTTCCAGAGTGGCAGCTGGAGGTGGGTGGGAGCAGCTGCAATCACTGGGTCAACATGGGGGCAGCTGTGAGGTTCCTGGGTGGAGTCCCGTGAAATTCCAGGATTCATGAGCAGAGTAGGGGGACTCTGACAAGGGATGGTTCCCAGCCTCACGGGGGAAGTAGACCCTCACACAGTGCGGAGGACGAATGCAGTCAGAATGAACCCCCAACCCACAGGCTTCAAAGTGCATCCTCAGGACATGAGCTATCTGGAAGGCAAAAGCCACTGATTATGGAGACCAGGAAATAACGTCTAGGTGACTGGCTGTTCAAGCTCGGAGGATCGTTTAATCGGCAGCCCAGGAGAGCTGGGGGAATGGGCGTGCCATCTAAGGATGAAGGTGACTGAAATTTTCTGTCTCAACTCAATCAGGTGTGCCAAATGGGGAAGCCAGTTGCCTAATCAGCTTGCCGTCCTTGACCAGTTAATGATGCCAATTTAGTCTGTCCTGCCAAGGCTTGAGTGTGCCACTGCTTGGTGCCCAATGGTTAACCCTTTGGAAGCTGAGGCCCCAAGCACTCAACACCAAGGCTTTCGCTCACTTTTCCATGACAGAGAGGCACACACATGTTGCCCCTAATGCAAAGTGGGAGGGTAGCAGCTGTTGACCGAGACCCTGTTCGATAGGCTTAGGCAGACAGAAGAAAACACACGGATGGGATTCTCCAAACTCCGCCGGGTCAGAGAATCGCCGGGGGTCGGCATGAATCCCACCGTCCTCTTAATTCTCCGGCCCCCCAATAATCGGCCCGGCGTGAGTCGCGCCGCCCGCCTCAGAGAATGGCGGGGTGCGGCGCGACTCAATGGGCCCCGGGACTGCCCGAATTCTCCGGCCCGCGATGGGCTGAAGTCCCGCCCGTCTGTAGCCGGTCCCACCGGCGTAAATTAGAGTAGGTACCTTACCGGCAGGACTTGGTGGCGTGGGTGGGTTCCGGGGTTCTTGGGGGGGGCGCGGGGGGATCTAGCTCTGGGAGGTGCCCCCATGGTGGCCTGGCCTGCGATCGGGGCCCACCGATCCGCGTGCGGGCCTGTGCCGTGGGTGCACTCTATCCTTCCACACCGGAGGCTGTACCGGTCAGCCATTCCCGGTCCGGAAGTGAAGCCCTCGGCGCATGTGCGGGGATGACACCAGCACGCGCTGGCGCTCCCGTGCATGTGTCAACTCACGCTGGCCGGCGGAGGCCCTTCGGCGCCGGTTGGCGTCACGCCAAGCCCCTTTCCCGCCGGCCGGCCGGGTGCAAACCACTCCGGGGCGGACCTAGCCCCTGAAAATGCGGATTAGGGTGGCCTGATGCCGGAGTGATTCACGCCACTCCATCCCGCCGGAAACCCCCACCCTGCCGGGTCGGGGTGAATCCTGCCCACACTGTCTACTGCAACCCTATTTTATTTGGGAATTACGACGTTCAAACTCAATCACACAGTATATGTGTCAGGCTCACAGCTGAGCTCTCGATATTACCCGTACCCGTGCAGGGGGCTGGTCAGGCTACGATCACTCAGTTGGATGTCTTCTTCTCTCTGTGCTCCGGGTTCAGTATTCCTTCTCCACGATGGTTGCTCCTAGGTTGACGCTGACGATATGTGCAGATGTTTCTTCTTTTATCCAGTTTCTGCCAGTGCTGAGACATGATGCACACACGCACCTGGCCCAAGTTGTATTGTTTCATCGAGACTTAAAACCATTCATAGCAATAAACTAGATACTCCTGTTTAGCCAGGGTGATTTAATCAAGATCCGTTATCCTTTGAAACACTCTTGACTGACCAGCTAGTAGTCCATTATGGAGTCTGATGGCCTCTTTGTTTATCGTTCTCCCTGCTGCAAAGTTGATCTTTACTGTTTCAATGTTAGTTATTCATAGAATGGTCCTTTTATCCTTTTGTGTTAATGTGTAACTGTTGCAACCTTGTAATCATAAAGTTCCATTGAGCGAGAATGAGTTTCTGTGCTGACTTGAGTGGTCCGGCAGACAACCAATATCGATTCTAGCCAGGGTCCTATTCGATAGTCATCTCTCAGCCTGTCCAGCGCCCATCAGTCACCCTGTTCAGGACAGGCTGAGTTACAACCTCCCCAAGTGAAGTTGGAATGCAGGTCAATTAAATGCAGGCAACTGCCCTCAGTCCTCGCCCTTGGCGAGGGGGGGGGGGGGGGGGGAGGGGGGGGCAGGGGGAGATTATGCTGAACGCATTCAGGTGGTGCTGAGAGGGCAGCTGTGGGAAATTGGCCAATGTGTGAGAGGGGAGGGAGTGAGGCTCATTAGAAAAGTGCTCACATAGGGGAATGTGCATGGGTGGATGTCCAAGACCCTGAGAGGGCTGTGGGTCAGGGCACTGTCAGGACTCCTCATAGTTCACATTTATGTTTTCTTCCTTTCAGTTTGTGGTTCGAGAGAACAACGGAGCCAGTGGAGCTGCCGATTCTATTGATAACTTCGGAGCGTCAGCAGCGACGTCGCCGTACGGCTGCATGTGGGCAGGACCAACGCCCTGCAGAGGACAGGAAGGCAGGGCCCACTGTTATTCAGGTGCAGGGTCACTGACGAATGAGGCTTGGAGGAGACACTATCAGCCATTCACTGGTCTGCCATTGGATTTATCCTACCTCCAGTGCCAGAGAAGGCTGTGTCTGTCCCAGGGGCCGGTGGGCCACCTGTGTCAGGTGATGTATGAGCTATCACCACATGGACTGGGAGGTCATCCATTGCCTGTGGCCCTGAAAGTCACAATCGCACTGAGCCTTTCCACCAGCAGCTCATCTGTGCGGCATCTCTCAGTCAGACACACGTAAGTGCATTTGTGAGGTGACAGATGCGTTATTTGCGAGGGCTCACCTTTATTCCAACTTTAACCAGGATGAGGTGACCCAGGACACCAGGGCCATGGGTTTTGCCCACATAGCTGGCCTGCCCAAGGTGCAGAGTGTCATAGATTGCACCCACATGGCCCTGCATTCCCCATGGTGGCATGGATTGTGCGCAACCACGCCATGCGCATAATCGAGGTGTGTGCCTGTTTCCCAGGGAACGTTCATGATAGTTACATCTTGGGATACTCGCAGATCCCAGCTGTGTTTGAGGGAGACCAATGCCATGAGGGATGGCTCCTCAGGGACAAAGGATACCCTTTCAGGAGCTGGCTGATGATGCCAGTGCAGATGCCCCGAAAACCGGTTGAGACTCGCTGCAACGAGGTGTCAACACATGTGTTGGTCGTGCAGATGATTGGACTGCTCAAGATGCAGTTCAGGTGCCTTGAGCGGTCGGGTGGAGTCCTCCAAGACAGCCAGATGGTATGCTGCACTCTGCACAGGCCATGGCATCTTCATTGTTCATTGTTGGCAGAGGGGTTGTGTTGGTGGGAGAGGGAGTGCAGAGTGCGATCCTTCCATGGGGTGGGGGTGGGGGTGGGTCACAGGGGCCTCCGCCTTGAGCATGTGCAGATGCTGCTGCTGCCGTCTCCGACGTCTGGCTGCCCGGACTATCAGCAGCAGCACTAGGGCAAATTTAGGGGCTAATATCTCTGCCATAGCTTTCAATATCTGTAATGAATTGGGACACTGTGTTCGACTGACTAACAGCCCGGGACCCTCCATTCCCAATTTATTCCTGCTTCCCCCCACCACCCGGAATGCCTGCCCATACCCACCCAGCTGCAGTGGGCCCCCATCACCAGACCCCAGACCATGTATCCTGGACACCCGCTCATAACATCATCTGGACCTGGCGCTGGTCCCCTCCCCGTGGCACTCACCCATCCTCTGGCTGTGGACATGTCTCCGGTGCTGTGTCCCATCCCCCGGGGGTTCGGGCGTTGGCTGTCGTGTGTGTGGTGCAGCCTCCCACAGTGTTCAGGCACAGAATCCAGGCATCATGGTTTGATTGGGATGCTAGACAATGACTCCCACATGCTACATGGCCCTCCCACCCACGGGAATCCACTTGGGTTGTGTGAAGCGCTTATTTAACTACGATTGCCAATTCCTATTAGCGATAGCCTTCAGCAGCAAGGCCAGAGGCCTCTGCCATCGGTGGGGGTTATGGATGGTCGGTGGGCCAGATGGGCAGGGACAAAGATTGCCCCCCGAATGGGTAAGTATGATCCAGGGGTTGTCATGGTCGTGCTGCGAGCGGTTGCTCCCCTCGGTTCCCCCTCCCAGCGCCCCCCTTCCCCAAGGCGGCCCACCCCAGCCAGGGCTGTCCCCCGCCCCCCACCCCTACCAGCCCAGGCAGTTTGTGTGTTGGCATGAGGGGTCCCTGCAACTGAAATGTCATTTACTGATACCAATTACAGTTAATTGCCTGTGTGTGCATTTCTCCCAGATGCAGGATTTTGGAGCCTTTCTGTCACGGATTCACGCCTTAGCCATAGAAAAGCAGAATACTGCAGATGCTAGAAATCAGAAACCAAAACAGAAAATACTGGAAAAACTCTGCAGGCCAGGCAGCATCTGTGGAGAGAGATAGAGTTAATGTTTTGGGTTGAAGATAACCCTTCATCAAAGTATTCTGGTGAATGGGCATTATCGACCTGAATTGTCAGGTGCCTCATCTGCTGAGTATTTCTAGCATTTTCTGTTTCTACTCCTGATAGCTCCTCCAGCAAAACACAAAAACAATTATTCTTTCAAATATTGGGATGTGATGATATCATTGAAAAACCTCATGAAGACATTTAGAGACTTACATCTAAGAAAGGAAAACAAAGTCAACTGCACATGATCTCTGGAGAAAATGAGAGAAGATAACTGTTAGGTGTCAACCACAGCTCGGCTGGTAGCTCTCCAGCCTCTGAGCGAGAAGGTCACGGGTTCAACCAGGTCCACCGACCTGAGTGCATAATCTGTGCTAACACTTCAGCGCTGCGCCAGGGGAGTGCTGTGCTGTCAGTGGAACTGTACTGTCAGTGCAACCTGCTCCGCTGGTGCATTGGCATCACGCAAGATTCCCATTCTTGTGACCCGGGTTCGATTCCCGGATGGTGCACACCAATTCTTTTGGAGGGCCGGTTTAGCTGAGTTGTCCCGACAGCTGTTTTGTGATGCAGAGTGAGGCCAGCAGCGGGAGTTCAATTCCCGTACTGGTTGAGGTTATTCATGAAGGCCCCAGCTTCTCAACCTAGCCCCTCGCCTGAGGTGTGCTGATCCTCAGGTTAAATCACCACCAGTTAGCTCTCCCCCTCAAAGTGGAAAGTAGCTGAAGGTCATCAGGGGCGATGGTAACTTTAGTTTGCTGTTGGATGAGACTTTAAATCAAGGGGCCATTTGCTCTCTTTCTGGGTGTAAATAATTCCATTAAACTGTTTGAAGGGGAGCACAAGAGCTCTATGGGTGGAATGGCCAATGTTAACCCTAAAAAATGTCACTAAAATACATTGGCCGGACACTAATCTCTGCTTTCAGTAGGACCTCGCTGCACACTAATTTTCTGTTGCTTCACACTATGTTACAGCAGTGACTACACTTCAATGGCTGCAAAGTCCATTGGGACATGCTGAGATTATATAGGGTAGTAATATAAATACAAGTTCCTTTCTTTCTTGCATGTTCAACACTTTTGACCAGGCACCTTATTATTATTATTATCACATCTTTGGCAGTTTCCACACTGTTCCATCATTCCAAACTCCAAACATATTTGGAATATATTACAGGATGGATTTTTGTTTAAAATATATTTTATTCCAAACATTATCCAATTCTTACATTCAAAGTCTTAACTATATCATATAAACAGTTTGTCACTTTTATTTTAACAAAGTAACAGCAACTAGCCCCCCTCAGCCCCACTATCCTCCCTCCCCTATCCCCTCTCCTCCTCGGGTGGCATGGTACCACACTGGTTAGCACTGTTTCTTCAAAGCATCAGGGTCCCAGGTTTGATTCCTGGCTTGAGTCACTGTCGTGTGCGGAGTCTGACCATTCTCCCTGTGTCTGCGTTGGTTTCCTCCGGGTGCTCCGATCCCCTCTCATAAAACCCAAAGATGTGGGGCGCGATTCTCCGATGTCACGCCGGTTGGGAGAATAGCGGGCCGCGCCAGTTTTTCACGCGACGCCGGTCCGACACGCTCCCGCTATTCTCCCAAACGGCCAAATTTGTCTCATCGTGTTTCGCGTGCAAAAACACGGAGAATCGCCCGATGCAGCCAAAATGGCGAATCTCCGCCAAAATGGCGAATCTCCGGCACCCCCGCTATTCTCCGGGCCGAAGTCCCGACGTCGTGACGCCAGGTCACGCCGTCGCCGTCCACACCTGCTTTTTAAAGTTGCCAGCCAGTCGTGCTGGCTGGCGAGGAGTGAGGAGGTGAGCGGACCCTCCCGGAGTCTCCACAAACTGGGGAAGGCATCCCCGAGAACGCAGCGGCCAGTGGGGGGGGGGGGGGGGGGGGGGGAGGGGGGGGGGAGAAGTAGGAGGGGGGGAGAGGGAGAAGTGGGAGGGGGGTTAAAGAGAGGGAGAAGTGGGAGGGGGGGAGAGGGAGAAGTGGGGGGGTGAGGGAGAAGTGGGAGGGGGGGGAGAGCGAGTAGTGGGGGGGAGAGGGAGTGAGTGGGAGGGGGGGAGAGGGAGAAGTGGGGGGGTGAGGGAGAAGTGGGAGGGGGGGAGAGCAAGTAGTGGGGGGAGAGGAAGTGAGTGGAGGTGGGAGGGGGGGAGAGTGAGCGAGTGGAGGGGGGAGGGGGGAGAGGGAGTGAGTGGGGTGGGTCATCCACCCCCGGCTGCAACATCTCAGCCGCCCTGCCATGGGAGGACGGTGACGAGGACACGGCCGCTGGTTGCCCTGTGGCTGATGGCCACAGCCCACTGACGCTCCGGTGAGGAGGACGTGTTGTTAACTGCCCGTTGGACGCAGAAAGTGACGAGGGGTTAGGCTGGCCGCGTGTCAGCAGCGCGACCAGGCCACCGGGACACACTGGTATCCCGTGGCAGGCGGCTGCCGAGGTGTCGAATAACCTCCGTCTAACATGTCGTTTCTCTGCCCCCACCACCCTTCTGTAGGTGACCATAATGTATTCTAACAGAACGGCTATGTTCAGCGCAGTGGTTGGGGCCGCTGCACTGCAGTTGGACATCCAGCAGCGTCCACAGCGACACCCCACAGTGGATGCAGGGGCAGCTGCAGCAGCAGAGGGAATGGCCGCGGAGTGGCCCGTCGTCGAGCAGCATGGTGAGGAGGAGGAGGAGGAGGAGGATGAGACATTGATGGTGGAGCCAGTGTGCCAGAGGCGACGAGTGAGGCCGAGGGTGTACCGTGCTCGGATCTCTTTCCTAACAATGCCGGACTCCACCTGCAGGAGGAGACTCCGGCTGAGTAGGGGCACGGTGATACATATCTGTCACCTCGTGGCGCACCTCGCCCCACGTGGAACGGGAGGAGGACACGCGATACCAGTTGCCTTCAAGGTGACAGTGGCACTTAACTTTTATGCGACCGGCTCCTTCCAGTCTCCGAGTGGGGACCTATCCGGGATCTCGCAGGCATCGGTGCACAGGTGTATCCAGGATGTGACCGATGCCCTCTATGCCATTGCCGATCGCTACATCACCTTTCCCGAGGACAGAGCAAATCAAGAAGCACAAGCCTGTGGATTTGCCAACGTGGCCGGGATACCAATGGTCCAGGGAGTCATCGATTGTGTTCACGTCCCCATGCGCCCGCCTGCAGGCAACAGGGAAGTGTTCACAAACAAGAGGAGGACATACTCCATGAATATCCAGGTTGTATGCGACCCCCACATGAAGATCATGCACGTGTGCGCAAGGTTCCCTGGAAGTGTGCATGATGCGTACATTCTTGCGCAGTCATTCATCCCTGCTATGTTTGAGGGACGTCCCCCCCGGCTGAGGGGCTGGTTGCTAGGCGACAGGGGTTATCCGCTGAGGTCTTGGCTGATGACGCCTATACGGAGGCCTCAGACCAACGCGGAGGCCCTTTACAATGAGGCCCATGCAGCAACCAGGGGTGTGGTGGAGCGCTGCTTTGGTCTGCTGAAAATGCGATTCAGGTGCCTGGACCGCTCCGGAGGGGCCCTGCGGTACCAGCCCGACAGGGTCGCTCGCATTGTCGTGGTCTGCTGTGCGCTGCACAACATCGCGATGCAGAGGGGAGATGCCCTTGTGGAAGAGTCAGAGGGAGAAGCCAGTGGCAGTGGTGCCAACACGGAGGAGGAGGAGGAGGAGTAGGAGGAGTAGGAGGAGGAGGAGGAGGTGGAGGAGGTTGGTGGTGCGTTGGGCGCAGCACACAGACACGACCCAGGTGCTGGTAATGTCCAGGAGGCTGCTTGACGGCACCGGCGAGGACAGCGGGCACGTGATGCCTTGGTGGCTGCAAGATTCACGCGTCGCGTGCGACGGCATCGCTGAGCACTACCACTACCACCTGCATCGCCAGTCGTGCAGACGGTCAGCACACAACTCCCACCATCACCCCCCCCTCCCCCCCCCCCCCCCCCCCCCCACACCCCTCCGGACCCCCGCTCTGCGTACACTGCTGCACTTCGAGATCACCCTTACCACTGCGGCACAACGGTATGGCACGACATTGATGGCTGTGTCAGCGGGTGTGATCAGTGCCATGTGGAATGATGACAGCCCGCTCTGCGATGAGCTGTGAGCTCAGAATCGTTAGAGAGAGTCTGACCCATGGCAATAGCTGAACCATCCATCTCGGTGGCCGCTGAGATCGTCACGGACACTCCATCACGTGCCCGCATGGGCTAGCTGTGGGAGGGGGTGGGGGGGGGAAGGGACTGCACACCCGGCACCGCTCATCAACCCCAGCGGCACTCGGTCACTATCACGATCCCCGTGGCAACGGAAAAATCACACAGTCTTACAAGTTAGGTGCAAAAGTGAGTTTAATGGTGAATATTATGTACAGATGCCCGAGCCCCTAAAACTAAGCTGTGCCCTTCACCCATGCCAACTTACTATGTGTCCCTCTTCATTGCCATACGGACCCTACCACTACGTCTAAGTGAATCCCCAGATGGTACAGCAGGAGTGGAGGCGGACTGCTGAGAATCACGACCTGAGACATGTCTCCCCGTCGGCACTTTCCTGGGGCGACCCGGCCTTGATGGGCCAGGCTGCTCCGCGGGTGTTTCGGATGACGTGGTGCCACCCTGCTCTGCCCGCTGCCCACCCGATGCACCAGGGATGGGACGGGGGGAGGCCGAGAATTCCGGGACGTCCCGTGATGGAGTTAATGGGACGGGCCCCGAAACCTCCTCGTCCCTCGGGGAGCCCGGTGGCCCCCGGGCCTCACTTTGGGACAGAGGTGCGAGCGGGGAGGTGCCTCGTCGCCCCACCGACACCTGGCATTGCCAGTCCTGGAGGCCTGCAACCGTATCGACCAGGGTCCGAAGGTTTGCTGAAACGGAGTCCAGGGAGTTAGACATTCCCGCCAGGGACTGTGCGACCTCAACCTGTGAGTGCGCGACGCCATCCAGCACGTGTGTCAGTCGGTCGATGCTCTCCGCGACTGACTGCTGGGACTGTGCCATGGCGTGCTGGGACTGGGCCATGGCCTGGTGAGACTCGGCCATGGCCTGCTGGGACTGTGCCATGGCCTGCTGGGACTGTGCCATGGCCTGCTGGGACTGTACCATGGCGTGCTGGGACTGTGCCATGGCGTGCTGCGACTGGGCCATGGCCTGGTGAGACTCGGCCAGGGCCTGTAGCACACCGGCAACGTTGTTTTGGCTCTGGCGCATTGCTGCCTGTGAGAGGGCAGCCCTGTCCAGGGCTGAGGATGACGCGTACACATTAAGCCCAATGCCTTGCAGAACCTGACCCATGGCTGAAACCGTTTCACCCATTGCCTCGACCGCGGACGCCACCCGTGCGGTGTCGGCCTGGGTTTCTGCCATGAGCGGCACCACTCCCTGCTCCTGGACGCGGTTTGACTCCTCCAACTGCGTCTGCAGCTGCTGGAAGACGGCCCTCATCCCGTCATTGTGTCCCTGGGTTTCAAAATGCATCGACTGTCCCCATGGGTCGAGTAAATCCAGGAACCTGGGAAACGTCTGGGAGCCAGCTGAATGCTGGGCCTGGGCTGCCCTCCGACTGTCCAGCCCCTCGGCTGCTCCGACCTCCACCTGCTGTACCGGCTCAGCTGTGTGGTGCACACCAGACCGTGACCCAGGAGCCTCATCACTTAATTGGCCAACCGAGGTGAGTGTCTCTGGGATGGTGGATAGTGTGGGAGACAGCTGTGCCGCAAGCTCTAGGTCCTTGTCCATCATAAAACCAGCAGTGTCCTCGTCCCAGTCATATCCGAGCGCAGGCTGCACGTGGCCCATGTCTGGTTCTCCGTCAGGTGAGTCTGTTGACTGCATCGACGTCCTGTGTGCGTCTTGCTCGACAGTCCCGGGTTGGGAGGATGGCACTCCTGGCTGACCTCCTGCCACCCTCTGGCGTGCGGCCCTGGGTGCGGTGGTCGTGGCAGATGGGCGTCTGTGTGTGGCAGCAGACGGCCCTGGACGTTCGTCAGCATGCCCTAGGGAACAGAATAATACGGGGTTAGTTTGACACACTCGGCCGGGCGTAGGATGGTCCAGTGGGTAGAGAGTGAGGGGACAGAGGATGGGGGGTCCAGTGGGTAGAGTGTGAGGGGACAGAGGATGGGGGGTCCAGTGGGTAGAGTGTGAGGGGACAGAGGATGGGGGGTCCAGTGGGTAGAGTGTGAGGGGACAGAGGATGGGGGGTCCAGTGGGTAGAGTGTGAGGGGACAGAGGATGGGGGATCCAGTGGGCAGAGTGTGAGGGGACAGAGGATGTGGGGTCCAGTGGGCAGAGTGTGAGGGGACAGAGGATGGGGGATCCAGTGGGTAGAGTGTGAGGGGACAGAGGATGGGGGATCCAGTGGGTAGAGTGTGAGGGGACAGAGGATGGGGGATCCAGTGGGTAGAGTCTGAGGGGACAGAGGATGGGGGATCCAGTGGGTAGAGTCTGAGGGGACAGAGGATGGGCTGGGGGGGGGGGGGGGGGGGGGTTGTCATGCAGGGTTGTCTCATTTGGTTCTGCACCTCCAACCCCGCATTGCGCGACCTCCCGGGTGGCAGATCCCCCAGCAAGCTCCAGTGCCCTCTGCTTGAACATGGTCAGGGGGTGCATGATGGGTGAACCCCCTCCGGTCCTGTTCTGCTCTCGGCTGTTGTGAGCAATCTTGTCCTGTTTGGGGGGGGGGGGGGGGGGGCATAGATAGATCATCACAATTCGGCAGGTATCATCAGGGTGTTCAGATATTGGCACAGGTTGGGGGGAAGGTTGCAGCTACACCATGGCATCTCTCCAAGGGGTTGCAGCGCTCATGTGGGTCTGTGACAGCTTTGTTAACCACCCTCCACTCACTCCCGCTTGTGCCCGGGGGAGGTGGGTGATGAGGGACATGGGGGGGGGGGATGGTTGTGACCCGGGGTCACCCTCTTGGCACTTACCGTAGCAGCCCTGGTGAGGTCGTGGAGCTTCTTGCGGCACTGCTCCCCAGACCGAGGGGTCTGCCCCACAGCACTGACTGCCATGCCCACCTCACGCCAGGCCCGTCGCACGGTGCTGGAAGGTGGCGATGCCCTCGTCTTGGGCATATGATGCCCCTGCGCTGCTCCACCTCATCGAGGAGGGTCTCGAGGTCAGTCTCACCGAACCTCGGGGCGGCCCTCCGTGGCTCTGACATTTTCACCCCCTCCCCTGTTGTCGTCACTCGCGCCCTTTTACGATGCGGAGCAGCATCATTCGGGCGTCGCGGGCTTTAGTCGTCATCCCCCACGTGTTTCCCACGGCCCCGCTCCTAGCCCAATTTCGGGGCCAGAATCGATCGGGAATGGGGCCGTTTTGCGCCGTGGTGAAACTCGGCCGAGTTCACGATGGCCTTCCCGATGCCGCGCGGCGTCGGAGAATCGCGCCCGTGCTGTTAGGTGAATTGGACATTCTGAAGTCTCTCTCAGTGTACCTGAACAGGTGCCGGAATGTGGCGACTTGGGGATTTTCACAGTAACTTCATTGCAGCGTTAATGTTAGCCTACTGGTGACAATAATAAATATTATTATTATTGCTTAACAAAAACCTGGTCTATCTCAGGACTGAAATTTTCAACTGACTGTCAGCCTCAACAGAGATTTGAAGAAGACATTTCCAGATTTCCAGTACAATGTTGTGTGAAGAATTGCTCTCTGAGTGCAGGCCAGAACAGACAAGCTCTGATTTTCAGCTGATGTCCTTTGTTCTACCCTCTTCCATCATTTGAGTTTATCTCCCTTCCAACTCCTTTGACACTTCAAATATTGAAGATGTCGTTACTCATATATTGCCCGGTTCCATTTTTGGCTTGGTTTCTGGTTCTGGCTTGGAAACATATAACAGTGAAATAAACCAATGTTATTTGGTTGCGGACATACGAATTGGCACGGTAGCATAGTGGTTAGCACTGTTGCTTCACAGCTCCAGGGTCCCAGATTCGATTCCTAGCTTGGGGCACTGTCTGTGCGGAGTCTGCACGTTCTCCCTGCGTGTGTGTGGGTTTCCTCCTGGTGCTCCAGTTTCCTCCCACAAGTCTCGAAAGACGTGCTGTTAGGTGAATTGGACATTCTGAATTCTCCCTCCGTGTGCTCGAACGGGCGCCGGAATGTGGCGACTAGCGGCTTTTCACAGTGACTTCATTGCAGTGTTAATGTAAGCCTACTTGTGACAATAAAGATTGTTACTATATTATAATTAGGGGCAGGAGTAGGCCACTCGGCCCCTTGAGCCTGCTGTTCAATAACATCATGGCTGATCAGATTGTAACTTCAGCCCCACATTCCTGCCCAACAACCTTTCACCACTTTAGTTAATCGAAAATCTAACAGACGCTGCAACTGTCCTCTCACTGCCATCAGCATAAAATTATGCACAGTCAGAAAATAGCTCCTGAGTTTCTGCTTTTCTTCATTGTGTTATATGTAAATGTTAACACTGGTTCTTACCCAGTGTCATAAATATCACTATTTCATTTGGAAAATCGTATCCTGAAAATGCTTTTCTTTTTCAAGTCACCAGGTTATTTTTTTAAACATATATGTGGTGAAGCTGTAATATATTAAAATGAACAAAAACAATATGTTCCATCCAGGTTCTTGTATAACTTTTTTATCATAACCTTCATAGTAAGGTTCAAGAAAATGTTTAAAATGCAGACACATTACAAAGCACAGGTTTCTAATTGATGTGTTTATGATTAAGCGGGGGTTTGATATCATCAACATTTCAATGCAAGTATATGAATTATTGCAGGACCTTGAATCAGAGAGCAAAATTATTTTAACCCACAGAGTCAAGTACTTTTAAAGCAAGCCTGACAGAGCCCATGCTACTTTTCAACTTCAGGGTCGTCCTTGACATTAGACATTACTCAGTCTCTCTTCTGGCTTTAGGGTATGAATTTCAGTCCTTTGATGTCGATGTTTGATACAGATGATTAGATACATCCAACAAAGAAATGCAGCAGAGTTCTTTTGTTAAAATGACGCGTTTCTTTCTTCCTATTCATTCTGTGATGATCTGAAGGTTTGCAGCTGGAGGTTACTGTGCTGCTCATTTCCGGCTTCATTGCCCATTTTAATCTGACAATGACTCACGTCTCCCCTGTGTCCTTCCCAAGTCACACATCATTCTACCCATGTCTTATGTAAGTCAAGCGACCACTGGATTCTCCTTCATAAACCTCTAATCTCCTTCCGTGGCATTTCTTTTAAACTGTAATTTTATGAGCCGTGAGGCAAAAAACTTTAAAAAAAAATTATATCTCTTTTGTGAGGTGAGTTGGCTGAATGCATGTAACTGTCATCCCCTTCTCTTTGGTTGGGACGGCACGGTGGTTAGCACTGTTGCTTCACGGCGCCAGGATCCCAGGTTCGATTACCACTTGGGTCACTGCCCGTGCGGAGTCTGAATGATGGTGGTGCAGGTATCTACTGGGGTCGCCGTCCACAAGGTCTCATCTGTGGTGCTGTTGGCACAGCTAAAGGTGTCCTCACGACAAAGGTGCAGAATTCGTCCGCCGGGTCTACATCGCCGGTCGCTAGTGAATGTAAACTGGATGGCGCTGGCAAGGATCACTAGTAAAAAGAGCAGCTTCATCGTGGGGTCCTGCTCCTATTCCGAGTAAGGTCGTATGTACCTAAAACTTAAAACGAGAGTTAGTGATCATGCAAACTTTATTAGTTTAGAGTGGTGCATGTGGATCCATGCATTACGTCCTTCAACTTTGACTGCTGTGGGGGTGGTTAGGAGAACTTGGAACGGTCCTTCCAACGTGGTTCCAACCCCTTCCGTGTCTAATTGCGAATCATCACATGATCTCCTGGTTGCACAATATCGGAGCTGGCCAAGGGTGGCACTTCCTCTTGTGCGGCACCTACTTGTAAGTGGAGACTCTTTAATACTTTAGTCAAGGCTATTATGTAATTAGCCATTTCTGTAGTCATGTGGTGGAACTGGACCTCTTAGGGAATCTCACAATCCCATGGAGTGCGGAGAGGTCTTCCAAACAGGATTTCAGCGGGGCTCAATCGAGTCTTTCCCGAAGGGGTGGTTCAGATCTGGAAAAGTGCAACAG
The DNA here is from genome assembly GCF_902713615.1 of Scyliorhinus canicula. NCBI lineage: Eukaryota > Metazoa > Chordata > Chondrichthyes > Carcharhiniformes > Scyliorhinidae > Scyliorhinus > Scyliorhinus canicula. The sequence goes on from NC_052155.1 coordinate 27,492,730, forward strand.
GTAAAAGTTTGAGCCAGGTGGCTCCGGTCTCTGCTTGTAGCTTAGCAAGTTTGGTTTTCAGAGTCTGGTTAGCTCTTTCCACTATCCCAGCTGCCTGGGGTCTGTAGGCGCAGTGTAACTGCTGTTTAATTCCTAGTTGAGTGCAGAATTCTTTATTGATCTGTCCCACAAAGTGAGGTCCATTATCAGAGCTTAAACGATAGGGAATTCCAAATCTTGGTACAATTTCACGCATAAGAACTTTTACTACAGTTGAAGCCTTATTATCTACAGTAGGATAGGCCTCTATCCATTTACTAAACACATCAACAATCACTAATACATGCTTATAACACTGGCATCTTTCCCACTCAATGTAGTCCAGTTGCAGGGTCTCAAAGGGACCCTCGGGCAATGGTGTTTTCCCCTGCTCGCAGCGGACAGCCTTCCCAGGGTTATACTGCTGACATATCAAGCAGCGACTGCTAATTCGTTGAGCTATCTCCTGCAGTCTGGGATGCCACCAGGTTTTTAACAATATATCACATGTAGCGCGAGCACCACACTGAGTTGCAAAGTGTACACATTCGGTCACCCAGGCTGCCAAAGCATCGGGCATACATGTCTGCCCTGCTGGGGTGACCCACAGCTTACTTTCTTTATCATATGTACACCCCAATTCTTCCCATAACTTTTTATTGCTAGCAGGAGCGTCCTCCTGTAGCTGGATTACGTCAGTAATGGTCGGCATAGGTTTTTCAGAGGGAGAATTGTCTTTTGAGCTTTTAGTCTGGCTCATCATTTTAGGCACTATTATGGCCTTTGACTTTGAGGCTTCTTTTGCTTGGTGGTCTACCTGCCTATTTCCTTCATCTACTGGAGTTTTTCCTTTCGTATGGGCAGTACACTTTATCACTGCTACCTTTACTGGGAGCATAAGAGCTTGGAGTAACTGGGTTACTAGCTGCTGATGGGAAATTGGGGTGCCAGCGGATGTTAAGAATCCTCTGTTCTTCCATAATTGTCCAAAATCATGTACGACTCCAAAGGCATATCTGGAGTCTGTATAAATATTTACTTTTTTGCCTGCTCCTAGTGCGCATGCGCGTATTAGTGCGAACAATTCTGCTTGTTGGGCCGAGAATGGAGTTTCAAATGCTGCTGATTCTACTGTTTCCCCATCCTGGTTGATTATAGCATATCCTGATAACTGCTCCCCCCTTTCACCGATGGACGCACTTCCATCTGTGAACATGGTCAGGTCTGGGTCGTTAAGAGGGGCATCCGATAGGTCCTCCCTGACAGATGAATTGTCCTTTACAAGTGACATGCAATCATGTCCAGGGTGTTCTTGCTCAAAGATCCATTCTGCATGGGACAAAGTGGCTTAATTCATCTGAAAAAATCTGAAAATTCAAAACTTAAGATTTGTAAATTCCAATTAAAATGCATCTTCAGCTGTGTGGACTGTTCATTACTTTATCAGAATTAAAAGGGCCAGAGCTCACAGGCAAATCCAGCATGGGAGTGTCAATACAAGCTTGTTGAAAGGGTTAATTTTCTTGCAGAGACAAAAAGGGGCGTATAGTGGGTGGATAAATTGGAATGATGCCATTCGCATATCTAAATGTTTTTTTATATTTTTCACTCAAATGGACTGGGAGTAAAAGTTGGAGTGCTGCCAAATTCCCGTTATCAAGTCTTTCAGCAAACACAATATGTTATTGAATCTCTGACTGAACCAATTTTGCGCTGTATCGTGGTTCTTTCCCAGACGAGCATGATCATGGACATATTTCATTTACCCATCTGTTGTTTATAAGTAATTCTGCAATCTCATAATTAAAACATCTGCGTTGTGAGACAGGTTAGTTTCACCCTACTGATGATTATTTGTGTCAGGGAAGTTTTAACCCTGAACTAATGAAACACCGGCTTGATCATATTTGTCATATGCATTGCAACTTGTCATATGTATTTCAATTATCCTAACTTCCACTGAACACCATAAAACTAATATTTTCTTATTCTTACATACGTGATTTTGCACCCTGATTAAAATTCCTTGTGTATCCAAATTACCCTGGAAATGCCAATGATAGCCTTTGAAAATAAAAAATTGTTAACTGTACTTAAACTATAATCTTTAAAGGCAATGCATAGACAATTTGAAGCTTTCAAATAATCACAGCTCGTAACAAAACTTTTAAAAGTCAAAGTCTGAAGTCAAAGTCTGAAAATGAAACTTGAATACAGAGACAGTGAATAGTTCAGAACAAAGTTTAGATGCCTAAAACTCCCCCTTCTCTCTCTCTCTCTGTCTATCTCTCTACGTAACTCTGTCTGTCTCTGGAACTCTTGTCGCTCTTTCTCTTTATATAACTACCTCTCCCCGTCTCTATCTCTCTTTCGCTCACTCAACTTTCGCTGTCTCTATCAGTCCCTCTCTCTGTCTCTGGCTCTCTCTCTCACTCTTTCTCTAAAATGGAGCTCAATAAAAATACTGAACAAAATTTTTCATTCTCCTTTGAAAACTTTATCTGTGTCATTCCATTTAAGTCAATTTCCACTGATTAATTTTAGAGGCATTAGCTATTCTTAGAGAGGTATATTTCTTTGTGCAGATGACCTGCTTGCTGCAATGGTTAAATTTTTGTCCAGAACCGAAAGTGGTGGAGAACTTGGCATGATGCCATCTCCATCCGCTACGTGACCTCAGACATTATCCATCCTTTCTTTTAATTTTCAATGTTCGTTATTTAACCGGTTTTTGGAAAGAGACATTACTGGATGTTTATTTTCTTTTATTTCAAATGAGTTGAATTACTGCCGAATTTATCTGGACGGCTTGAAACAATCTGAAGTCATTCTCGACATGTATCCATTGTTAAGTTTATAACCGTAATCTTGTATTGATTTTCCTCCCCGTTTTTCGTTTTGGGAGGGGGGGATTAGTCATCCTCAGATATTCCTGAACAAAACTAATTGAGTGTTTTAGCCCCTTTCTGATCTTTTGGACTTCACCTAATTTGATTTTTTTTTTCTCCCTTTGAGCCATTCCGGGACAGCCATTAGCCGTAATTGTTGGCAGTTTTGTGATGTCTTTTGCTAGTTTGCACAATCTGTACTGCCGCTATCTTTACCCGCTTTATTGCTACGCTTAAAGGAGTTAGAGCTCAATTCCTTTAAACCAGCCTGTCTTCCAAATGGTGTGAAGTTTTAATTTATGTCATTTGTGCTTCTAACTTTATTTGTCTTATCTTTACTTCTGTGTATCTCACCATTTTTCTCTTTTCCACAGAAATCACACCCATCTTTGATCATTGTTTTTTTTTTTAGAGTATTTTGCGCTTCAAAAACCCCAAAAAATGTTAAACTGACTCTTTTACTCGTTTGGCCTTGATACCAGATTTATTGGATGTTACCTCACCGTCCGTCTGCCTTGCCGAGTGACTCTAATTTTTGGCGGTCAAAGGTTTGACTACTCGCCTTGTCCACCGGCTCGAGCGGCATCCAACTCAGCAACATCCTTCCAGACTTGCAATAAATGTTAGGGGTGAAAATATTCACACGAAGGCCTGAGTATCAGTAACAAAGCAGTTTATTATGTCAGAATTCTGGGAGATAAGATCTGTGGACTCCGCAGTCCCTGACAGCACCTTATCCCACTTAAGCTTAAACTCACATGGATTAATATACAGATTCAAGGCGGATAGCCTAATGACTTGGTTCTTTTCCCATATGCGCATTCCTTTTTTTTAAGACATTGGCTGTTTTAACTATTCCTTTCTCTGTCAATTTTATACCCAATTTTAATGCATTAGATTTCCCCCCAGTGGCCATTTTTCTTCTCCTAAACTTTTATGCCATTCTCCTGACAATTGTCTCAGTTGCTTGGAATATTCCGGATATTGTTCACACAAGGTGTGAAGCACGCTTCCACTATCAGAGGTTGTAGCTAACGTATTACCGATCTCTAACACTATTGGCAGTTAATAGGGCAGCACGGTGGCCTAGTGGTTAGCACAACCGCCTCACGGCGCTGAGGTCCCAGGTTCGATCCCGGCTCTGGGTCACTGTCCATGTGGAGTTTGCACATTCTCCCCGTGTCTGCGTGGGTTTCGCCCCCACAACCCAAAAATGTGCAGAGTAGGTGGATTGGCCACGTTAAATTGCCCCTTAATAGAAAAAATAATTGGGTAATCTAAATTTATAAAAAAAAAAACTATTGGCAGTTAATGATCCTTGCGATTATTGTTTATTTGGCGAAATGGTCCTGGACCACTTTATTCAATCATGAATTTAAATGGAGTTATCCTGCTCCGTTGCCCAATTTAGGCAGGCTCATCCGTGCTTGCAAGCCTATCTAACTACAAGGTTATGACGTCCTTGTTATGTTGTTACCTTAAGGTTGATCGCGCACCCTTCTAAAGCCTCTTATCGCGGGGGCACTTTTAGACAAAAGCAAGGATCATGATGATGCCGAAACCTCTTCTGTAGCTATAACTGTAGGGGCTACACACCCTCCCTTAAAGCACTAGTCCCTGACTGTGCCTGTGACTATAACTGTAGGGGTCACACTCTCTCCCTTAAGACACTAGTCCCTGACTGTGCCTGTGACTATAACTGTAGGGGGTCACACTCCCTCCCTTAAAAGGGTTCGCCGGACTGACCTGGATTTCATAGGAGCGTCCCTGAGCGCTGGCAGTGGGGCCAAATCGCGGACGGTACAGCGGAGGGGAATACCTAAGTGGCAAACATTTTACTCACAGTGGGGGCCCAATTCCTCCTTCGCTCCCGAACTCGATCAGTCGCTTATGCCGCCAGTCTCAGCGGAGATTCTTTGAAATCCCACCGCTGCCACCAAAATGTGAATGCGTCTCTAATTTACTTGTCTCTCAGTCCGGAAGAAAGTACTCTCGAACACGTTCGTACTTCAGAATATTCTTTATTACGATCGGGGTCGCTCTCTAGGTATTCCGGGGAACCATCTCGGAGAGTGCCAAAGTATTGCTCAAAACATCTTTTTTTAATATGTATTATTAGGGGGCTATCCATTACATTCACTTGAGCTCGCCCCCATTACAAAGCATAAACTTGTTATTGCCATAGTTTCGATACATGATTTTACAGACTTTGAGGTTATCTATTGGCACATGAGTATATAGCAGTCTTAGCTTAAACAGCAGGTGTTAGCCATAGTTGCAAGCGGCTCCCACATTTCATATTCCGTCATCCGGCCATCTTCCTTGTTTCTCAAGGCTATTCGGCTTACAGTCATGAGTTGGCTCACGAATTCAGATATCAACTCCCTTATCTCAACAAGTTCATCTTCCTTCAATGGTTTCAATAACAAACTCCTCTACTTGTGATTTTCCACTAATGTATCCCATTCATTCTGGCTCTTAAGCTTTGCTTCACATCCTCAAGGGGGCATCCCTGACTCGTCCCCCGGTGAAGTCTAAAATAGTCCGATGTTGTCCTATTCGTCCGTACACTTGCCACAGGAGCCTGATACAGCAAGCTGACCCAGTCAATAAACCCCTGCCCAAATCCGAACCGCCCCAGTATCTCCCTAAGATAGTCCCATTTTATCCGAGCAAAAGCCTTTTCTGCATCCATTGCGATCACCACCTCCACCTCCCTACCTTCCGGGGGCATCATGATCATATTTAACAACCTTCTTACATTGGCCACCAACTGCCTACCCTTAACAAACCCCGTCTGGTCCTCCCAAATAACGTCCGGAACACAATCCTCAATCCTGGAGGACAAAATTTTGGGCAACGGTTTGGCATCCACATTCAACGGGGATATCGGCCTGCACAGCTCCGGGTTCTTGTCCCGCGTCAGAAACAGCAAAATCTTGGCCTGTGACACCATCGGGGGCAGCAACCCTCTTTCCCTTGCCTCATTGAACATCCTCATCGCCAACGGCCCCAATATCCCAGAGAACGTTTTATAAAACTCCACTGGGTACCTGCCCGGACCCGGGGTCTTACCCCCCTGCATGGCCCTCAAGCCCTCCACTATCTCTTCCAGCCCAATTGGGGCCCCCAGCCCTTCTACCAGCTCCCCGTCCACCTTTGGGAAATTCAGCCCCTCCAAGAAGGGCCTCATCCCCTCCGGCCCCATAGGGGGTTCCGACCTATACAGCCGACTGTAGAAATCCCTAAACACCTTATTCACGCCTGCTGAATCTCCAACCAGATTCCCATCTCCGTCATTTACTTTCCCTATCTCCCTGGCTGCCTCCCTCTTTCTAAGCTGCTGTGCAAGCATTCTGCTGGCCTTTTCTCCATAATCATAGATCACCCCCCCTCGCCTTTCTCAGCTGCTCCACCGCCCTCCCTGTGGTTGACAAGCCTCCGCCGTTCCCTTAAAAGCCCTGCCTCTGGGGTCTCCGTATACCTTCTATCGATTTGTAGTATCTCCTTAACCAATCGGTCCGTCTCTGCCCTGTCCACCTTCTCCCTATGGGCCCTTATCAAGATCAGCTCCCCTCTGACCACTGTCTTCAGTGCTTCCCAGACCATTGGTGCTGAAATTTCCCCATCTCGTTGAGCTGCTGGTAGTTCTGAATACATTTCCTCAGCCGCTCGCACACCCCTTCGTCAGCCAAAAGTCGCACATCTAACCTCCATTGCGGGTGCTGGTTATTGTCGTTACTAACCTGCAGGTCAACCCAGTGCCGAGCATGGTCTGAGATTGTGATCGCCGAGTACCCCATGTCCACCACCCCTGCCAGTAAGGCCCTGCTCAAAATGAAGAAATCAATCTGGGAGTGCACTTTATTCGTGCTTGACCGGTCCAAGCCAGGGTCAATAACTGTGTTGAAGTCCCTTCCCATGACCAACCTGTGCGAGTCCAGGTCTGGTATCTTCCCCAGCATCCTCTCTATAAACTCCACTTCATCCCAATTTGGCGCATACACATTTACTAATACCACCTGCACCCTCTCCAGTTTCCCACTGACCATAATGTACCGATCTCCCACATCCGAGACTATTCTACAAACCTCAAACACCACCCGCTTATTGATCAGGATCGCGACCCCTCAAGTCTTTGAGTCTAGTCCCGAGTGAAAGATCTGACTGACCCACCTTTCCTCAATCTAATCTGGTCAGTTACTCGAAGGTGCGTCTCCTGCAACATTACCATGTCCGCCTTTTGACCAGCCCATTTAACCCTCGAACATTCCAGGTGATCAGCCTAGTTGGGGGGGGTCTCATTGCCACCCCCCCCTTTGCCAATCAGCCATCCCCTTTTTTGGGACCGCCTCCATCCCATGCTCCGCGCCTCCACCTGCCCGCCCCCAGGCAGCCTCCGCCCCCACCTCCTCTCTGTCTGGTAATGAAAAGTCTAATGATGACCAATAAACCATTGTCGATTGTCATAAAACCCATCTGGTTCACTAATGTCCTTTAGGAAAGGAAATGTGTTATCCTTACCTGGTATGGCCTATATGTGACTCCAGACCCACAGCAATGTTTTTTACTCTGAAATGCCCTCTGAAATCATAAAACAATAGAGAAAACTGGAGACGATGATTGAGGCAAGAAAACAAATTAATGAACGCCGTGATCGATGGACCCACAACTCTCCTGACACCCACCCATGACGCACCTGTGGGTTGCAACCCTGACTTTGAAAATGACTGAACAAGAGGACCTGTCAGAGCAATCAAGCGGACGTGTTCATATTGTCAAGCAAATCAATCAGAGACATAAAGAGGACCTGTCAAAAGCAAAGGTTAAGGGTGCTAACAAGCTGTCAAGGCATTTAAAAGTCCTGCCCTTTAAATTGGGCCTAAAGGAATCTATGAGTGATGGAACTCTTTAAAAATCCCAAGAGAGAATGACTGTGGTTTAAATTGGCCAGTATGCACTCACTGCATACAAGATTGCTGAACATCTCCCCATTTTTAATCCATAATAATATTCCTTTGATTTATCATGTCTGTTCTTCTAATTTTTGAACCTTAGTGATGTTCTGCATTGGACTTCCGGTGGCGGAGCTAAGCCGCACGTTCGGCAGCTCCCGCTAGAAACGGACATTTGGGCTCTTTTTAAGGCCCCCAACGATGCTTGATCGACGATTCCCGACATGGGAAGGGGTCTGTAGTAGACCCCCAGGGTTCTATGGTCCGGACCAGGAGTGGGGCGAGCAGAAAAGCGGTGGCAGCGCCTCTGGAAAAGCGGGGGAAGGAAAACAAAATGGCGGCCGGCGGAGCCCTCGAGGAGTGGAGGCAGTGGGCGCAGCAGCAGCAGGAGACTCTTCAGCGCAGCTTTCGGGAGCTTAAGGTGGACCTGCTGGAGTCGCTGAAGGCTACCACCGGTAAGCTACTGGAGACTCAGACAGCCTAGGGGGCCGCAATCCGGGAGCTGCAGCAGCAAGCCTCGGAGAGAGAGGATGAGGCCGTGGCCCTTGCGGTAAAGGTGGGGATGCACGAGGCGCTCCATAAAAAGTGGCGGGGGCGGTTCGAGGAGATGGAGCGCCGGTCGCGGCGGAAAAATTTACGGATCCTGGGCCTCACGGAGGGGCTGGAGGGGTTGGACCTGGCGGCCTATGTGGTCGTTTTGCTGAACTCACTGATGGGAGCTGGGTCCTTCCAGGGGCCCCTGGAGCTGGAGGGGGCCCACAGAATACTGGCCAGGAGGCCCAAGCCGCCGCAGGCGGTGCTGGTGTAGTTCCACCGATTCGTTGACCGGGGGTGCGTGCTTCGGTGGGCCAAGAAGGAGCGGAGCAGCATGTGGAGAACATGGTGGTGCGGATCTACCAGGACTGGAGTGCGGAGGTGGCTAAGCGGAGGGCCGGGTACAACCGGACGAAGGCGGTGCTACACAGACAGAGTGTGAAGTTTGGCATGTTGCAGCCGGCACGTCTGTGGGTCACCTACAAGGACCGTCACCATTATTTCGAGTCCCTGGAGGAGGCGTGTGCCTTTGTGCAGGCCGAGAAATTGCACTCAAACTGAGGGTCAGGGATGGGGGTTTTGTATGTAAATGTAACTGTGTCTATTTTTTTGGAAGGGGTTCTCTGTTTCATGCTGGATGTGTGTTGGCAGGGTGGGTGGGGCGATGTCTTTATGTATGGGTCTGGTGGACGGGTTCGGGTAGGGAGGTAAACTGGGAGTGCAGTGAGCTGGTAGTGGGGACCGGCAATGGGAGCTGCCCTAGAGGAGGTGGGGTTGGGCAGGGCGAAAGCGCGGGCTTTCTTCTTGTTTCCCGTGCTGGCGGGCCTTTGGTTGTTTTTATTTTCCCGCGCAAGAGCGGGGGGGGGGGGGGGGGGGGGGGGGGACCTGCTGATGGGCGCGGAGGAGGAGGTGTAGCCCCACGTGGGGCGGGGTCGGAGGTGTGGCGGGTGTCGCCGGGGTCAGCAGAAGTTAGCTGGCTCACGGGAGTGCTATGGAGGGGGGGTCGTGGCTAGGAGGGGTCCTAGCCTGGGGGGGGGGGGGGGGGTACCGGATTGCTGCTGAAATGGCCAGGGAGGAGCTGGAGAATGCAGGAGGTGCTTGGGGGGAGGGGGGGGGGGGGGGAGTTGCCGGCGTGGGGAACAGGCCGAGCGAGGGGCGCTGGCCAGTGGCGGGCAGGGGATGGGTTATGGCTAGTCGGCAGGGGAGGGGGGCAGGGAGCCCTCTGATCCGGCTGATAACTTGGAATGTGAGGGGGCTGAATGGGCCGGTCAAGCGGGCCCGGGTATTTATGCACTTGAAGGGGCTGAAGGCGGACGTGGCTATGCTCCAGGAGACGCACCTGAAGGTGGTAGACCAGGTTAGACTGAGGAAGGGATGGGTGGGCCAAGTATTTCATTCAGGGCTGGATGCGAAGAATCGGGGGGGTGGCGATCCTGGTGGGAAAGAGGGTGTCGTTTGAGACGTCAAGATGGTGGCTGACAGTGGCGGGAGGTATGTGATGGTGAGTGGTAAGCTGCAGGGGGAGTGGGTGGTGCTGGTGAATGTCTATGCCCCAAACTGGGATGATGCGGGGTTTATGCGGCGCATGTTGGGCCGCATTCCGGATCTGGAGGCGGGGGGCCTGATCAAGGGGGGGGACTTCAACACGGTGCTGGATCCCCCATTGGATCGATCCAGGTCCCGGACGGGTAGGAGGCCAGCGGCGGCTAAGGTGTTGACGGGATTTATGGATCAGATGGGAGGGGTGGATCCCTGGAGGTTTGCGAGGCCAAGGGCCAGGGAATACTCGTTTTTCTCCCACGTGCATAAGGCCTATTCCAGGATCGATTTTTATGTCCTGGTTTCGAGGGTGGAGGATGCCGAATACTTTGCCATAGCCATTTCAGATCATGCCCCGTACTGCGTGGACCTCGGGCTGGGGGGGGGAGAGGGACCAGCGCCCGCTCTGGCGCTTGGAGGTGGGGCTTCTGGCAGACGAGGGGTCATTCACGAGGACCAGACGGGGTTTGTAAAGGGAAGGCAGTTGAATGCCAACATACGAAGGCTTCTGAATGTCATTATGATGCGGCTGTGGAAGGGGAGGCGGAGATAGTGGTGGCATTAGACGCGGAGAAGGCCTTTGATAGGGTTGAGTGGGGGTATCTGTGGGAGGTGTTGGAAAGGTTTGGGTTTGGGGAGGGATTTGTCCATTGGTGAAGCTGCTTTATGAGGCCCCGGTGGTGAGGTCGAGGTCAGAGTACTTTCGGCTGCACCGGGGGACGAGACAGGGGTGTCCTCTGTCCCCCTTGCTCTTTGCGTTGGCAATTGAGTCTCTGGCATGGCGTTGAGGGAGTCGGGGAACTGGAGGGGCCTGGTGCGGGGTGGGGAGGAGCATTTAGTGTTGCTTTATGCGGACGACCTGTTGCTGTATGTGGCGGACCCGGTGGGGGGAATGCCGGAGGTGATGAGGGTTCTCAGCGAATTTGGGGGCTTTTCTGGGTATAAGCTCAACGTGTGGAAGAGCGAGCTGTTCGTTGTGCACCCGGGGGATCAGGAGGCAGGGATTGGTAGGCTCTCACTGAAGCAGGCAGGGAAGAGCTTCAGGTACCTAGGAGTCCAGGTGGCTGGGAGCTTGGGGGCACTGCACAAGCTCAACCTCACAAGGCTGGTGGAGCAAATGGAGTAGGAGTTTAAAAGGTGGGATATGTTACCGCTGTAGCTGGTGGGTAGGGTGCAGTCCGTCAAGATGACGGTGCTCCCGAGGTTTTTGTTCCTATTCCAGTGCCTCCCCATCCTTATCCCGAAGGCCTTTTTTAGGAGGGTTAACAGGAGTATTACGGGATTTGTATGGGCGCATGGGACTCCGAGGGTGAGAAGGATGTTTTTGGAGCGGGGCAGGGATAGAGGGAGGGGGCTGGCGCTGCCCAACCACTGTGGGTACTATTGGGCTGCCAACGCAGCGATGGTGCGTAAGTGGGTAATGGACGGGGAAGGGGCAGCATGGAAGAGGATGGAGATGGCATCCTGTGTGGACACAAGCCTGGAGGCGCTGGTAACGGCGCCGTTGCCGCTCCCTCCAACGAGGTATACCACGAGCCCGGTGGTGGCGGCTACCCTCAAAATTTGGGGGCAATGAAGATGGCATAGGGGGGAGGTGGGGGGCTTGATGGAGTCCCCGAAACGACTCTAAAAATCGACCCCCCTCCACTCTTCGCTAATCTCACTGCTAACTGCAAACCCATAGCCACTCGCAGCAGGCGGTATAGCCTGAAGGACAGGGTATTAATCTGAGCCGAAGTCCAGCGGCTCCAACGTGAGGGAGTCATCGAGGCCAATAATAGCCCCTGGAGAGCTCAGGTGGTGGTCATCAAGACCGGGGAAAAGTTCCGGATGGTGGTTGATTACAGCCAGACCATTAATCGGTTCACGCACCTCAATGCGTATCCCCTCCCCAGAATTGCAGACATGGTCAACCAGATCGCCCAGTACCGCATATTCTCCAGTGGCTTGAGCTTCTTTTACGACTGAGGAGTGCCGAAGGTCTGAAGCGGAGAGGGTTCGGGAGAATGCAGGTTCAGAGTGGCAGCGAGAGCGACCTCTGAGGCGTCGTACAGTGGTAATTGCTCTGTTTTAATAACCTTTGCTCTAGAGTCGGCAGGTATCTTTCTGATACCACCACGAGGTTCATAGCCAAGTGCTGATCAATAACTCTATACACCAGTTAGTAAGTTTCAAATCAAAACACATTTATTATACACACAGTCAACCACTACTCATGCATAAAACTCTACTTACTAGACTATCACTATAACTAAAGGCATATACTTAGCTTTCAAATGGCCCACCAGGTCAGAGGAACAATGGCCTTTGTCCGGTTCTGAGTCTGCTGGCTTCAAGCTGGTATGGAATAGTAGCTAGGAGCGCCTATCTCGTAGCGTGCGTTGACTGGAGACTTACTTGGTTGGTGCAGCTGCTAGGCAGGTCTCTCCTTGTTGAGAGTCATGGTCAAGAGCTCTTTGAGAGCTGCCAAGAGAGCGAACTGAACTTGGGGACTCTACTTTATAGTGGGCAGACCCCGGACCTGGTCCCAATCAATTGGACCATGTCCCAATCGTTTTCATCGATTTCCTCCAATACTGGAGTTGTTCCCTGATCGTTGGGCGGGCCCTATGTGTCCGTTGACCTGCCTTTGTCTTGGCTCTCGCTGGCGCCGGGGAGTCTGGTTTGGTCGCGATTGATTCAATGTTTCTAATTGTTCCTGGGGATTGCTCATTAGTATGCAGTTGGCTATTGGTTTCGGTTCTGTCTGGGTTCTGCAAATCTTAATACACAGGAAACCTTGCACCTGCTTGTTTTCCTGTGGCTGGCCAATTTTCCCTGTATTCTTTGCGGGCATCCATTTTGGAATCGGCCACCCCAGGTGGCTACACCATTGGGCACAATTGTCCTGTTCTTATGCTCAGTGCGCCCACCATCAGATAATCGGGACCGTGGCACAGTGGTATGCCTCACAGTGTCACTGACCCAGGTTTGATTCCGTCCACACCCCCTTCCACCCCCCCCCCCCCCCCCCCCCCCCCCCCCCCCCCCGCCTCCTGGACTGCAAACTGCCAAGTCCCCATTTCTCACACCAGTGGGATTTTCGGCAGGTGAGGGTGCTGGGGCATCTCAGGAAACCAGTTAATCAGCCTTACTAGCCGAAAAAGGCATTTAAATCACATTTAATGAGGTGTTTCCGTGTTCCCGCCAGGTCCGGGCGAGAGCCTCGTCGGGGCCGGCACGAACCACAGTGGGAGATGGGCGTGAATCCCGTTTTTGGCCTCACGCTGGATTCACCAGGCTATTGCAATTCCCACCATCCCGGAAAATCCCCCCTCATTCTTTGTCTACAAAGGACAGGGTCCTGAGTATTAATATGTTTACCTTCTAACATACGCAAGTGTGCCAAACTGGGAGCCCGACTGACAATCTTCAATTGGTAATCAATATAATTCTTTGCACAGCCAGGTTTTTTCAGCAATGTTGTCCAGTCACGTGATTCACCTCTAATGTTGGACACTATGTTTTGAGTTTTGCAAGCACGGGCTGGCTGTGTACAGTTAGTACCTTGCCTACTGCGAACAGCTGATGGGAAATGCTGTTTAATACCATCTGCCAGTCATGGGATGTATGGCCTGCATACCTAGTATCACACCGGCACTGAAATTCATAGATACATGTCTCATCTGCAGCTATTGTTTAGAATATATTTAATATTTTGTTTAAACATCATTTAATATTGGGAATGAATGATTAAATTAATGTTTGAAACTTCTGCGCTGGGACTAGTTTCTGTTTTAGCGGAGCTTCTCGAATGGGTAAAGTGACTTCTTCCTCCATTTTCGCATTCATGATGTACTGTATCTTGTTTCTACTTTCTGAGCCAATATTTGAACACTGCCCATGCAGTTATGCCTCCCCTTTAAAGCAGAGCTAGACCATCCGACTGCCTCCCTTGCGATCCTGTCCACTGACCCTTTTCACTATAATGGGAGGTCTGTTACGACCAGCCTGAGAACTGCACTTTTGGTGAACTATAAACATGTCTTGAAGTAAGTGCTTAGCATGCTGCTGTGTCTCCAGTAACATTGTGAGTAAACCCTATGGGAAACAATTTTGGACTGGGGGAAAAAAAACAACGGATTTTGGAAGTTGTTTATTATCAACAAGATGTCACGTGAATCTATTTTATTCCTCTGCTGTATCCCATAATGGTCACAAAGCTCAAACCAGTATGGTTTGGGTCAAACAGATTAAAGGCAAATTAATAGGTGGAGATGATGACATAGTTGCAATGTCACTGAAATAATAATGCAGAGGTCCAGGCTAATGCTCTGGGGGAAATAGTTCAAATCCCACTACAGCATCTGATGGCATTAATAACTCTGGAATTAATAGCTATTCTCAGTAGTGGTGCCTGAATTGATCATCAATTATCGCAAAAACCCATCAGGTTTACTGAAGGAAATTTGCCCCACGTGTGACCCCAGGCCCACCCACATCCTTTGAAATGGCTGAGTAAGCTATTCAAGGTTAGGTCACAGCACCACGGACCAGGGTTTTATTCCAATCTTGAGTGACTGTGTAGAGTTTGCAAATTCTTCCCGTGTCTGCGTGGGTTTCCTCCAGGTGCTCCGGTTTCCACCCACAATCCAAAGTTGGGCAGGTTAGGTGGATTGGCCATGGTAAACTGCCCCGAGGTGGGGTTACGGGGATAGGTTGGGGGACTGGATCTCGGTCGGGTGCTCTTTCAGAGGGTCGGTGCAGACTCAATGGGCCGAATTATTCTAGGGGCAATTAGGAATGGGTAACAAATGCTGGCCTTGTCAGCCATGAACTCATCTCATGAAAGGAAAAAAGATCAGACACTGGAGAAGTTCATAACAAGTTAGGCAATGGACACAAAAGCTTGGCAATGACGTTACCGGCCTTACCTACAATCCTCTGATGTTTTCTTAATTTGGGATCTGTTTCTTTGGAGTGGCGAATGGCGCATGTCGCTCTGCTATTTTAAGGTGAGAGAGGAAAAGCAGGGAATAATCGACCAGTTAATTGAACAACTTGTCTGAAAATTCCTGGAGTCTATAATGAAGGTTAGTTGACTGCACACATTGAACATTTTCAGGTGATCAAAGTCTGAGTTTTAAAGAGTAGGTCATGTCTGATTAATATGATGTAGAGGTGACTAAAAGTAGTGGACAGAGAATGCCCATATATGTTATTCGTATGTGGCTTCCAGGAAAAGTCCGCCATTGGAGATGGTTAGCTAAAGTTGAAGCCCATGGAATTAAAGGCAAATTATTGACAGTGGACAGAGGGTAGGGATAATGCGCGGGTATGGGACCATGTAACTAGTGGTTTCCGCAAGGAATAATGACCAATATCAGTGTTTCCCAAACTTTTTCAGCCCTGGAATCCTTTTGGCCTCCCAAGTGTACTGAAGGAAATACTGAGAAACATTTGTATTGTGTTGAAGAACCAAACCACAACAACATTGGGCGGAATTCGCCGATCCTGCGGCTGTGTCCGCAGGATCCGTCTGGTCTCACAACCAGAAAGTCGACGGCGACCCCGCACTGATTCTCCGTCAGGTGGGGGGCTAGCAACCATGCAGCGTAAAGCCCCCCTTTTTACCTGCGGATATAGCCTGAGAATGGCTGGGTCCATGGGCCGCGCAAGCGCACAACGGCAGCCTGCAGCGGCCGCACCGTACAACATGGCACCGGCTGTGAGCGGACCCAGCCTGCCAAAAACTGCCACTCTGTAACCAGCCTTGCCACGCCATACCACCCCCCACCAGTCGCCCGAGCCCCCGCCGAAGCCCTCCCTGCCAGCGGAATGGCCCCCTCCGACTGTGGCGACACTGGACTCAGTCCGCAGCCGCCATGCGAGGTCCCTGAACGGTTTGAGCACACGCGAGCGGCTCCATCGGGGACTCGGCCCATCGGGGGCGGATCATCGGGGGAGGGCCTCAGGTGACGTCCTGAGGCCGTCCATACTCCCCAAGTATGCCGTTTATGAGGGGGCTGCGCATCGCAAAAACGGCCCGCACCCGATTCCGGCAAAAACGGGGGTTCTTCGGCCTATCGGCAGTAGTGTCAGGAATGACCCTGCTATCGAACGGGACCCTGTTATTTCTTCTTACCGAGGCAGCACTCAGTCCATTTCCTGATTTCTGGACCCCCGACCTGACCTCAGAAACCCCCCAACTGACATCTTGTGGGGGGGGGGGGGGGGGGATCCTCAAGGCCCCTCCGTACTCCATCTCATAAGGGTAAGGCACACAAGGGCCTGAACGCCAGAATTGGCAAAATGCCACATGGGTACCTTGGCACATCCAGGCTGGCAGTGCCAGCTGGGCACCCCATGGCACAGCCAGGTTGGCACCCTGGAAATGCCCCAGCTAGGCTGGCAGTGCCAGCCGGGGGCCTCCAAACAGCTGGAAGACCCCACCCAAGTGGTGTTCCGCCTGGTCCTCATTTGTGGAGCCCAGTGCGAAACGGCAGAAGGCTGGGATGTCCTCAGAGAAGCCGATAGACCCTGGGGACTGATTAGTTCTGGCTGCCTCATTGTGGGCAGAATCTTGATCGCAATGTTCCGTGAGATCTCGATAGATCTCATGGGGCAGAACGACCATCGGGAATCCCGGAAAAGGTCTCGCGCGGGATTTACCGGCCACAATCCGTCTGGATTGTGTGTGGAACCTGCTGGTGCCAGGTCCCTGTGGGAGACAGTATCCTGGCGGCCTTCGGAAAACTCCACGTAGGCATACTGGGGGTTAGCGTGGAGCAACTGCACCCTCTCCACTAACGAGTCCGCCTTGTGGAGTCGTACGTGCTTACGGAGCAGGACTGGTCCTGGAGCTGCGAGCCAAGTCAGGAGCGACACCCCGGATGTGGACTTCCTGGGGAAGTCAAAGAGACGTTCATGGAGTGTGTCGTTCGTCGCAGTGCATAGGAGCGACCGAATGAAGTGCAGTGCATCGGGGAGGACCTCCTGCCAGCGGGAGGCTGGGAGATTTCTGGACTGCAGGGCCAGCAGGATGGCCTTCCAGACCGTCCCGTTCTCCCTTGCCACCTGTCCGTTTCCCCGGGGGGTTATAGCTGGTCGTCCTGCTGGCGGCGATACCCCTGCTGAGCAGGAACTGATGCAGCTCATCGCTCATGAATGAGGATTCCCTGTCATTGTGTATGTAGGCGGGGAAGCCGAACAGAGCGAAGATTGTGTGGAGGGCTTTGATGACGGTGGCAGGCGTCATGTCGGGACACGGGATGCTGAAGGGGAATCTGGAGTACTCATCAACCACACTGAGGAAGTACGTGTTACGGTCGGTGGAGGGGAGGGGCCCTTTGAAATCCACACTGAGGTGTTCAAAGGGGCGGGATGCCTTCACCAGGCGCACGTGGTCCAACTGGTAGAAGTATGGTTTGTACTCTGCACAGACCTGGCAGTCTCTGGTGACTGTCCGTATTACCTCGGCGGAGTAGGGCAGATTTTGGGCCTTTATGAAATGGTACAACCGTGTGACTCCTGGGTGACAAAGGTTGTCGTGCAGAGTCCGGAGTCGGTCTACTTGTGCGCTGGCACATGTACCTCGGGATAGGGCATCTGGGGGCTCGTTAAGCTTACCGGGGCGATACAAAATCTCATAGTTGCAGGTGAAGAGCTCGATCCGCCACCTCAAGATTTTATCATTCTTGATCTTGCCCGTTGTGTGTTGTTAAACATAAAGGCTACCGCCGTTGGTCAGTGAGGAGAGTGAATCTCCTGCCGGCCAGGTAATGCCTCCAATGCCTCTTTTTCGATGGAGGAGTGCCGAATTTCGGAGGCATGAATGGTGAGGGAAAAGAATGCCACGGGCCTGCCTGCCTGATTGAGTGTGGTGGCTAGAGCCAGGTCTGATGCGTCGCTCTCCACTTGAAAGGTCAACGTCTCATCGACTGCGTGCATCGCGGCCTTGGCGATGACGGTTCTAATACGGTTGAAGGCCTGTTGAGCTCAGCCATCAGGGAAAAAGGGTGGACTGGATGAGTGGGCGGGCCTTGTCCGCACAGTTTGGGACCCACTGGGCGTAGTAAGAAAAGACCCCCAGGCAGCGCCTGAGGGCCTTGGGGCAGTGGGGAAGGGGGAGCTCCATGTGGGGGCGCATGCGGTCGGGATCGGTCCCCAGAACTCCATTCTGGACCACACTAGCCGAACATGGCTAAGCGGTTCATGCTAAATACACAGTTCTCCTTGTTACAGGTGAGGTTGAGGAGTTTGGCGGTGTGGAGAAATTTGGCAAGGTTGGCATCGTGGTCCTGCTGATCGTGGCCGCAGATGGTGACATTATCTAGGTACGGGAAAGTGGCCCGCAGCCCGTACCGGTCGACCATTCGGTCCATCTCCCTTTGGAAGACTGAGACCCCGTTGGTGACGCTGAAGGGAACCCCAAGAAAGTGGTAGAGGCGGCCATCTGCCTCGAAGGCAGGGTATGGGCGGTCAGCCTTACTGATGGTGGTAGGCGGATTTTAGGTCTACAGTTGAGAAGACCCGGTACTGTGCAATCTGATTGACCATATCAGATATGCGTGGGAGAGGGTATGCGTCGAGCTGCGTGTACCGATTGATGGTCTGGCTGTAGTCCACGACCATTCTGTGTTTCTCCCCAGTTTTCACCACAACCACTTGGGCTCTCCAGGGGCTGTTGCTGGCCTCGATGATGCCTTCCGGAAGCAGCCGCTGGACCTCTGACCTGATGAAGGTCCTGTCCTGGGTGCTGTACCGTCTGCTCCTGGTGGTGACGGGTTTGCAATCCGGGGTTAGGTTTGCAAATAGGGAAGGTGGGTCGACCTTTAGGGTCGCAAGACCGCAGACAGTAAGGGGTGGTAGGGGCCCGCCGAATTTCAGTGTTAGGCTCTGGAGGTTTCTCTGGTAGTCCAGTCCGAGTAGCAGGACAGCGCAGAGGTTGGGGAGGATGTAGAGGCGGAAACCGCTGAATTCTACGCCCTGGACCGTGAGCGTGGCTATACAGTCCCCCCAGATCGCCACGGAGTGGGACCCGGAGGCCAGGGAGATTCTCTGATTGGTGGGGTGTACCGTGAGGGAGCAGCGCCTTACTGTATCTGGATGGATGACGCTTTCGGTGTTCCCGGAGTCCAGCAGACAAGAGGTCTCGTTCCCATCGATCTTCATGCTTGTCGAGGCGGTGGCTGGATTGTGCGGGCGAGACTGGTCAATCGTGACCGAGACGAGTCGCGGCTGGTCATCGCTGGTTTCAAACGATGGGGTACCCAGGGGGCACGGGTCCTGGCTCCCACGGGCCGCACGTGTCGGGGGTTGACAAAGACAAAGATGGCGGCGCCCATGGGCCGCATGTGGTCCGAGGAGGGGAAGATGGCGGCGCCCACTGGCCGCACGTGGTCCAAAGAGAGGAGGATGGCGGCGCCCACTGGCCGCACGTGGTCCGAAGAGGGGAGGATGGCGGCGCCCACTGGCCGCACGTGGTCCGAGGAGGGGAAGATTGCGGCACCCACTGTCCATACGTGAGGGGGGTCGGACGATAGCGACAACTGCGCGGGCATGGCACACCACAGCAAAGTGCCCCTTTTTGCCGCAGGCCTTGCAAAAGGCGCTGCGGGCCGGGCAGCGATGGCGGGGTGTTTCTGTTGCCCGCAGGAGTAACATCGGGGGCCCCCGGGGTTGGCTGGCTGGCGCGTGGCACAGGCGTAGGGTTGGTTGAATGTGGTCCCTAGTGAGGCGGCCGACTATGGAGTCTACAATGCGTAGGAGGGGTGGGCCGCGCGGCTGGGGGTGTACGCCTGAAGATTCCGCGAGGCGACCATCATTGATAGCACCAGCTTTTTTGGTTTCTGCGAGGTCGAGCGTGGCCCCCTCTAAAAGTCACTGCCATATAAGGTCTGACCCTATCCCCGTAACAAAAGCGTCCCGCATGAGGAGGTATGAATGTTCTGTGGCCGTGACGGCCTGACAGTCACCGTCTCTGACCAGAGGAATTAAAGCACGCCAGAAATCTTCTACGGACTCACCAGGGAGTTGTCTACGAGTAGAGAATACGTGTCTGGCGAAGAGCGTGTTCGCCCGCTGGGCGTAAATTCTCTTTCAGTCGCGCCATGGCTTCATCGTAGGTCAGCGTGTCCTGGATAAGAGGAAATACGTTGGAGCTCAGCTGCGAGTAGAGTATCTAGATCTTCTGAGCTTCCGGAATTGGGTCTGGTGGAGACCTGATGTAAGCTTCGAAACAAGCTAGCCAGTGTTGAAAGTCCTTTTTGGCGTTGCTTGATTGCGGATCCAGCTGCAGGCGATCCGGTTTGATGCGGAGGTCCATCTTCTGAAAATCTTCGAGTAATGAATTGATGCACGATCAATTGCACAGAGAAGAGAGTTGAATACAACTGAGGCTTTATTACTCTAAGATGTGTGGCCTCCTACAGCAGCTGGTGAAATGGCTGCTGTACAGGGAGCACACATATTTATACTCCACCTATTGGGCGGAGCCAGGGTCCACCCCCGTACCTGTAGTACAGGGTCTTACCACACATCTCCTAATGTACACAACAGTGGTGATTACCACACTGACCACGGCTGAGAAAATGTTTCACGCCCGTTTTCCAGGACCATCAAGGCACGCACGCCTTGGTGCGGGTTAGATCATGGGTAACAGAATTTACTTCATGTTCACGGAGGGTGAAAAATTGGAGCCAGAGTATGTTAGAATAGACAAATTTAGAGGGAGCAAAGAGATGACACTGAAGGACAAACAGTTGGGTTTAGCCTCACATGGGTGCCAGGGAGAGGGATGGGGGTGGGGTGATCAGTCTCTGTACCCATTGGAAGTACTTTTGAAATTTTTGTCTGTACTAATTCTTTTTTTTTTAATAAACAATTTTATTGAGGTAGTTTTTGGCTTTATAAACAGTTACAGACATCGTCAGAAAGGAAGCAAAAAAGGCAAAAATGTGCAAACATCCACGTACTTTCAATACTTCCACCGTAACATATTGCACAAGCCCGCTCCTCTCCCACCGGTACTATCCGCCATATTTTCCCAACTACTCTACTCTAACCCCCCCCCCCCCCCCCCCCCCTGCTGACGCTCACTCTCCCGCAAAGAAGTCAATAAATGGTTGCCACCTCCGGGTGAACCCCTGCACAGAACCCCTCAAGGCGAACTTGATTTTTTCCATCCCCAGGAAACTCGACATGTCCGCAAGCCACCACTCCGTCTTCGGGGGCTTTGAGTCCCTCCACGCCAATAATATTCGTCGCCGGGCTATCAGGGAAGCAAAGGCCAGCACATCGGCCTCTTTCTCCCCCTGGACGCCCGGGTCTTCCGAAACCCCAAAAATTGCCACCCCTGGGCTCATCACCACCCTTGTTTTTAGCACCTGGGACATGACCCCCGCAAATCCCTCCCAGTACCCCCTCAGCTCAGGGCATGCCCAAAACATGTGAACATGGTTCGCTGGTCCTCCCGCGCACCTAGCGCATTTGTCCTCTATCCCGAAAAATTTGCTCATCCGAGCCACCGTCATATGGGTCCGGTGAACGACCTTAAATTGGATCAGCCCGAGCCTAGCACATGTCGCGGTCGAGTTTACCCTACTCAGGGCCTCTGCCCACAGCCCATCCTCCATTTCCCCGCCTAGCTCCTCCTCCCATTTAAGTTTCAGTTCCTCTGTCTGGGACCCTTCCTCCCTCATGAGCACCTTATAAATACCCGAGACTCTACCCTCCCCTTCATCCCTCCCAGAGACTATTCTGTCTAGGATCCCCATTGGCGGGAGGCGCGGGAAAGATGGGACCTGTCTACAAACAAAGTCCCGCAACTGTAGGTATCTAAAATCATTTCCCCTTACCACCCCAAATTTCTCCTCCAAGCTCCTCAAACTCGCGAAGCTCCCTTCCAGGAACATATCACCCACCCTTCCCGCCCCTGCTCGCCGCCATACTCGGAACCCCCCATCCATACTGCCGGGGGCAAACCGATGGTTGTCGCAGATTGGCGCCCAGACAGACGCCCCCATCTCCCCCACATGCCTCCTCCACTGGCCCATATCCGCAGGGTCGCCACCACTACCGGGCTGGTGGTGTACTTGGCCGGCGGCAGCGGTAGAGGAGCCGTGACCAGGGCTTCCAAACTGGAGCCCCTGCACGAAGCCGCCTCCACCCGCTCCCAAATAGACCCCGTACCCACCATCCACTTCCTTATCATAGCGATGTTGGCCGCCCAGTAATAATTGACCAGACTCGGCAAAGCCAGCCCTCCCTCGCTGCGGTTCCTCTCCAACATCGCCTTCTTTACCCGCGGAGACTTTCCCGCCCAGACAAAGCTCATGATCAGCCCGTTAACCTCTTTTGAAGAAGGACTGTGGGATAAAGATCGGGAGGCACTGAAAAATAAACAAAAATCGAGGGAGGATTGTCATCTTTACAGTCTGCACCCTCCCTGCCAGCGACAGCGGGAGTGCATCCCATCTCCGAAACTCTCCCTTCATTTGCTCCACCACCCTGGCCAAATTTAACTTATGCAGCCTGCCCCAGTCTCGTGCCACCTGGATTCCCAAATACCGGAAATTTTCCTCAACCAGCCTAAACGGTAGCCCTCTTAATCTGTTCTCCTGGCCCCTTGCCTGGACCACAAACATTTCACTCTTGACCGTATTTAATTTGTATCCTGAGAACTGGCCGAACTCCCTCAGCATTCCCAGTATAGTTCCCATCCCGGCCACTGGGTCCGACACGTACAGGAGCAGGTCGTCTGCATAAAGAGAAACCCTGTGTTCAACCCCGCCCCTCACCATCCCCTTCCAACCCTCTGCGGCTCTCAGCGCCATCGCCAGCGGCTCTATGGCCAGCGCAAACAGCAGCGGGGAGAGCGGGCAGCCCTGCCTGGTCCCTCGGTACAACCTAAAGTACTCCGACACTTCTCTGTTGGTCCTGACGCTGGTCCTCGGGGCCTGATATAATAATTTGATCCAATCCACCAATCCCTCCCCGAACCCAAACCGTCCGAGCACCTCCCATAGATAGTCCCACTCCACCCGGTCAAAGGCCTTCTCGGCGTCCATTGCCACCACTACCTCCACCTCTCTACCCGCCGGGGGCATCATTATCACGTTGAGCAGTCTCCTCAGATTGGCCGCCAGCTGCCGACCTTTCACGAACCCCGTTTGATCCTCCCCAATCACCTCCGGTACACAGTCCTCCATTCTCCCCGCCAGTACCTTTGCCAGGAGCTTGGCGTCTACATTAATCAGGGAGATTGGCCTGTAGGACCCGCACACCTCCGGGTCTTTACCCCGCTTCAATATCAGAGATATGGTGGCTTGTGACATTGTCGGCGGCAGGGTCCCTCTGTCCCTTGCCTCATTGAAAACCCTCGCCAAGACCGGGCCCACCAGCTCAGAGAACTTCCTATAAAACTCTACTGGGTATCCATCCGGCCCCGGGGACTTCCCCGACTGCATGGCCTTTAGGCCCCCCAATACCTCCTCTACTCTAATCGGGGCGCCCAGCTCTTCCACTTGCCCCCCCCCAACTGTTGGGAATGTTAACCCGTCCAGAAACCTTTTCATCCCCTCCGGTTCTTCCGGCGGCTCCGAAGTATACAGCTTACGATAGAAGTCCCGGAATACCCTATTCAATTCTGCCGGATCCTCCACTTTGCGCCCCCCCTCTACCTATTTCCCTGGCCGCCTCCCTCCTCCTGAGTTGCTGCGCTAACAGTCTGCTAGCCTTTTCCCCATACTCGTACACCACTCCCCTCGCCTTCCTAAGCTGTTCCACGGCCCTGCTCGTGGATAGTGCCCCCAGTTCCGCCTGTAGCCTCCGCCTTTCCCTGAGTAAAACCTCCCCCGGGGACTCCGCGTGTTCTTCATCTATCCGGCCCATTTCCCTGACCAATCTATCCATCTCTGCCCGGTCTGCCTTGGCTTTGTGGGCCCCAATTGAAATCAGCTCCCCCCGAACTACTGCCTTTAGCGCCTCCCACACGGTCGCCGACATTTCCGAAGCCTCTCGCAGATCCCCTCCTCCGACAGCAGTCCCACATCTAGCCTCCATTGCGGGCGTTGATAACTCGCTCCCCCGAACTGCAGGTCCACCCAATGCGGGGCATGGTCTGAAATGGTAATTGCTGAGTATTCCGTGTTCTTTACCTCCCCCATACAGTCCCTGCTTATTACAAAGAAATCTATCCTGGAATATACTTTATGGACGTGCGAGTAAAACGAGTAGCCCCTTCCTGTTGGCTGTCCCTCTCTCCAGGGGTCCACTGCCCCCATTTGCCCCATAAACCCTTTCAGCTCCCTTGCCATTGCTGAGAGTCTACCCGTTCTGGAACACGACCGATCCAAAGTCGGGTCAAGGACCATGTTAAAGTCCCCTCCCATTATTAGCTTGCGAGAATCCAAGTCCGGGATCTTCCCCAGCACTCTTTTAATAAAGTCCACGTCATCCCAGTTCGGGGCATATATATTCACCAGCACCACCCTTCTCCCCTCCAGTCTGCCCCGTACCATCAGGTATCTGCCCCCCCTGTCTGCAGATATGCCCTCTGCCTCAAATTGCACGCGCTTGTTGATCATGATTGCCACCCCTCTGGACTTCGAGTCCAAGTCCGAGTGGAAGACCTGGCTAATCCAGCCCTTCCTTAGCCTGGTCTGGTCTGACACTTTCAGATGTGTCTCCTGCAACATAATTACGTCCGCCCTCAGGGCCCGCAAGTGCGCGAACACCCGCGCCCTCTTAACCGGCCCATTCAGTCCCTTGACGTTCCAGGTGATCAGCCTGGTCGGGGGGCACATACCACCCCCCCCCACCCCGCCGGTCAGCTATAGCCTTTCCCGGGCCGGCCCCTGACCCGTGCGTCGCGCCATTCCTGGCCCGCCCTTTGGCTGCCTCCACCCTCGACCTCCTTTCCAGTGCCTATTTCAAGTCCCTCTCCCGTCAGCAGAACAACCCCCCCCCTCCCCTAACCCCATCTCCCGATACTCCCACCCCCGCCATCTACTGGCTGTAACTTCCCCCCCCCATCTGACTTCCTTGACTAGCCAATCTGCTAGCCCGGTGACTCAACACTCCGGCGCCTTCCTGTCCCATTCCCTTTGTTCCCCCGTCCTCCTCCCCCCCCCCCCCACTGGGGCAAGCCGGTTCCAGTGTCTTCCACGAGCTGCACAAAAAGCCCAAACAGGAAAAAAAAAAAAAAAAAACATAAAAAGGGAAAAAACCACAGAAAAAAGAGAAAAAGCACATAAATGTCCATGAACAAAGGAAAGAGTCTCAAATGTTCCGCTTGGCCCCTTTGGCCCAGCAAACCGTTGAGCAGCGGTCCAGGCACATTCGGCGTTCCTTCCCACAAAAATCCTCGGGCCCTAACTCGCGTCCTTGGGGCCTCCTTTCGGGACCAGCCCCAGGTCCCTCACAAAATCCATCGCTTCTTCGGGCTCGGAGAAGTAGTGGTGTTGACCCTGGTGCGTGACCCATAGCCGGGCTGGGAACAGCAGACCAAACTTCACGTGCTTCTTGAACAGCACCTCCTTGACATTCTTAAAGGCTGCTCGCCGCCGAGCCACCTCCTGGCTTAGATCCTGATAAATGCGGAGAACACTGTTGTTCCACGTGCTGCTCCTGCCGCTCTTTGCCCACTGCAGCACCCGCTCCTTGTCCACGAACCTGTGGAACCTAATCACCATCGGGCGGGGGGGTCCGCCCGGCCGCCCCTGCCTTGCCTGCACTCTGTGTGCCCCCTCCAGCTCCAGCGGTCGTGGAAAGGCTTCGGCTCCCATCAGCTGCTTCAGCAGGTCTGCTACAAACGCTGCAGCATCAGCTCCCTCCGCCCCCTCCGGGAGGCCGACCATCCTCAGATTGTTCCTGCGGACTCTATTCTCCAGCTCCTCCACTCTGTCCAGCAGTCTTCTCTGCCGCTCTTTCAGGCCGTCCACTTCTACCGCTGCAATCGTTTGCGCATCCGCCTGCTCCTCCACCGCCTCTCCCAGCTCCTTAACTTTAACATCCTGGGCGTCCATCCTCTGGTTCAGCTGATCCACCGCTTTCTGGATTGGGTCCAAGCTGTCCCGCTTCAGCGCTTCAAAACTGGACTTCATTACCTGGAGCATGTTATCCAGCGCCAACTGGATTGCTGAGTCCGGGGTCCGTGTGTCCGCCATCTTAGGTCCCAGGTAATTTTCTTCAGGTCCTTGTCTCTGTCCCTTTTTCTCCTTCTTCTTCTGCCTTCTGGAATCCCGCTGTTCCATATGCCGCAGCCCGCTCCTCAGCGCCTCCGCTGCCGCTTTCCTTTGCCCAGCACCTTAAATTTTTCCCCCCTCCTGGGCATCTGAAGTGGGTCCAAGCTGTCCCTCCTCAGCAACTCCAAACTTTTTTTTCCCTTTGTCCTGGAGGAAGGAAGGTCCGTGGGTCCGCCATCTTACCCTTCAGGTCAGCTTCCTCCTTGCCTCCGTCTCTCTCTCTTTCTTCCTCACCTGCTGGCCTCCCACACTCTCATTTTCTGCAGCCCGCTCTCCTCTTCTATTCCCGGCAGCCTTTCTGCCGCCTCCATGGTCCCGCTATCGCGGGGAAACAGCTGTTCAGGCCCGCCGGAGTGAGAGCCCACCGAATGTGCGGCTCACTCGGACATCGCCGCCACCGGAAGTCTCTGTACTAATTCTTAATCGAAGAATTAAGAACATAAGAACATAAGAACTAGGAGCAGGAGTAGGCCATCTGGCCCCTCGAGCCTGCTCCGCCCTTCAATTAGATCATGGCTGATCTTTTGTGGACTCAGCTCCACTTTCCGGCCCGAACACCATAACCCTTAATCCCTTTATTCTTCAAAAAACTATCTATCTTTACCTTAAAAACATGTAATGAAGGAGCCTCAACTGCTTCACTGGGCAAGGAATTCCATAGATTCACAACCCTTTGGGTGAAGAAGTTCCTCCTAAACTCAGTTCTAAATCTACTTCCCCTTATTTTGAGGCTATGCCCCCTAGTTCTGCTGTCACCCGCCAGTGGAAACAACCTGCCCGCATCTATCCTATCTATTCCCTTCATAATTTTAAATGTTTCTATAAGATCCCCCCTCATCCTTCTAAATTCCAACGAGTACAGTCCCAGTCTACTCAACCTCTCCTCATAATCCAACCCCTTCAGCTCTGGGATTAACCTAGTGAATCTCCTCTGCACACCCTCCAGCGCCAGTACGTCCTTTCTCAAGTAAGGAGACCAAAACTGAACACAATACTCCAGGTGTGGCCGCACTAACACCTTATACAATTGCAACATAACCTCCCTAGTCTTAAACTCCATCCCTCTAGCAATGAAGGACAAAATTCCATTTGCCTTCTTAATCACCTGTTGCACTTGTAAACCAACCTTCTGTGACTCATGCACTTCACACCCAAGTCTCTCTGAACAGCGGCATGCTTTAATATTTTATCGTTTAAATAATAATCCCGTTTGCTGTTATTCCTACCAAAATGGATAACCTCACATTTGTCAACATTGTATTCCATCTGCCAGACCCGAGCCCATTCACTTAACCTATCCAAATCCCTCTGCAGACTTCCAGGCTATTCTAAATCTTAGTAAAAGGATAATATTGAAAAGGAAAACTCCACATATGAAAATGTACAAACATAATGAGGGCAATGTTAGCTCACTCATGAAAACCCATGGGGATCAGGTATAATGCTGATTTTACATTCCTTTCAATATTATTCATTGACTTCAAGGTACAGTAAAATCAAGCTGTGTGCAAATCTCAATTCTCTCATTAATCTCCCACAGTACAACAGGTCAGATTAACATTGTTCTCCTTGGGCATGGTGTCAAATCGATGTTCAACCTAATCCCAATATGTCCTGTCCACTGTCTGGAGAGTTGGTATCAGCCCTGCGATGGCCATTTTCGGATATTAAATGGCCCCATGATATTAAATCCCAATCAGGCATTTACGTCCTGCCGACATGGTTTGCAGGGATTTTGGAGGGAAAGCTCCTGGCAATCGGAGCGCTGGAGGCTCATCAGATACAACAGTACCGCCGGGAGTAATGGCCCAGAGACTGGAGGAGCCCAGGACAAGGAGCGACTGTGGAGGCCCCGCAACCAACGTAACAGGGTGGTCTTGTTGGAGCATGTCAGGCGAGAGGAGAAGGGATCAATTTGGAGGGAAGAGGGAAGAATCTTCCCATTGGGTTGGCCCTTTTCGCTGGCTATGTCTTGCATTCGGCGGAGGCTGCCCCATAGGAGGGATGGGCTCCCCGCTGCTTCCTCCTATCCAATTAAGCATATAAAATATAGAAAATAGGAGCAGAGGGAGGCCATTCGGTCCTTAGAGCCTGCATCGACATTCATTATGATCACAGCTGATCATGCATCTCAATAGCCTGTTCCAGCCTTCCCCGTTCTAATAAAGACACAGGACAAGATGAATTGTACTGTTTGAGCATCTAATGATATAAACACAACCCATCATTCAAAACATCTCTTTAATTCTTCATGAAAATAACATAGAATGTTTTTTTTCAATAAAACATTGCGTCAATGACAATTAGTATACACTACAATTCAGGACAAAATGCCCACAGTACAACACCCTGATGCTTGTTAGTCCTTTTACCAATTACCACCTTCTGACAGTATTACTAACACATTATTCGCAGCATAGTTCAAACAAAATGTTTTCTAATACTGCAGCAGGTTTTTACCTGGCACAGCTCAGGTTAAACTTGTAACTTTTCTTCTCTCCCCAGGGATTGATTAAGAAGGGGAAAATACAATTTGAAAGTAAGCTACGGGAAACATAAAAACTGACTGTAAATGTTTCTGTAGGTATGTAAAGAGAAAACGATCGATAAAAACGAATGTCGGCCGCTTACAGTCAGAAACGGGGGGAATCATAACAGGGAACAAAGACATGGCTGGGAACTAAATTCGAACTTTGCTCCACGGGATTGAGGAGCAGAAGGAAAGTAGTAGGAGTAAAGAGATGGTTTGGGGGAAATTAATAGGGTTGAAGGCGGACAGATCTCCAGGGCCTGATAATCTTCATCCCGGAGTACTTAAGGAAGTGGCCCGAGAAATAGTAGATCCATTGGTGGTCATTTTCCAAATTTCTTTGGACTCTGGAATGGTTCCGACAGATTGGAGGGTCGCAAATGTAATCCCGCTGTTCAAAAAGGGAGGTAGAGAGAAAACAGGGAACTATAGACCAGTGAGCCTAACGTTGGTAGTAGGGAAGTTGCGAGAATCCATTATCAAAGATTTCATAGCACAGCATTTGGAAAGCAGTGGTATAATCAGACAAAGTCAGCATGGATTTAGGAAAGGAAAATCATGTTTGACAAATCTATTAGAATTTTTGAAAATGTAACTAGTAGAGTTGCCCAGGGAGACTGGAAGTGGTTTATTTAGACTTTCAGAAGGCCTTCGACAAGGTCTCACACTGCAGTTTAATATGGAAAGTTAAAGCGCATGGGATTGCACGTAGTGTCTTGAGATGGATAGAAAGCTGGTTAGCAAACAGGAAGCAAAAAGTTGGAATAAATGGGTCTTTTTCTGATTGGCAGGCAGTGACCAGTGGGAAACCTCTGGGATCTGTGCTAGGATCCCAACTGTTCACATTATATATTAATGATTTGGATGAGGGAACTAAATGCATTATCTTCAAATTTGCAGATAATACAAAGTTGGGTGGTGGATGAGCTGTGAGGAGGATGCAGAGATGCTTCAGCAGGATTTAGACAGGCTGGGTGAGTGGATACATGCATGGCATATACAGCACAATGTGGATAAATGTGAGGTTATCTGCTTCGGTAGCAAAAATTAGAAAGGCAGATTATTGGCCGGGATTCTCCCCTACCCGGCGGGGCGGAGGTTCCCGGCGTTGTGGAGTGGCGAGAACCACCCCAGCGTCGGGCCTCCCCAAAGGTGCGGAATTCTCCGCACCTTTAGGGGCTAGGCCCGCGCTGGAGTGGCTTCCGCTCTGCCGGCCGGCGCGAACGGCCTATGGCGCCCCGCCAGCCGGGGCCGAATGTCCACGCATGCGCCGGAGGTGTTTTGATTCCTGCCGGGCGGAAAGACCTGTCAGCTGCGGGACTTCGGCCCATCGCGGGCCGGAGAATCGCCACGGGGGCCCGCTGATCGATGCAGCGCAATTCCCGCCCCCGCCGATTCTCTGACACCCCGGGGGGTCGCCCGGGGCCGGCGTCTGATCTCTCTGACTGTCAATACACTTGTGGGTTCTACCATACAGGCCCTTCGGCCCTCCAAGTCTGCGCCGACCATGCTGCCTGTCCAAACTAAAATCTTCTACACTTCCAGGGTCCGTATCCCTCTATTCCCATCCTATTCATGTATTTGTCAAGATGCCCCTTAAATGTCACTATCGTCCCTGCTTCCACCACCTCCTCCGGCAGCGAGTTCCAGGCACTCACTACCCTCTGTGTAAAAAGCTTGCCTCGTACATCTCCTCTAAACCTTGCCCCTCGCACCTTAACCCTATGCCCCCTAGTAATTGGCCCCTCTACCCTGGGGAAAAGTCTCTGACTATCCACTCTGTCTATGCACTCATAATTTTGTAGACCTCTATCAGGTTGCCCCTCAACCTCCTTTGTTCCAATGAGAAGAAAACCAAGTTTATTCAACGTCTCCTCGTAGCTAATGCCCTCCATTCTAGGCAACATCCTGGTAAATCTTTTCTGCACCCTCTCTAAAACTTCCACATTCTTCTAGTAATGTGGCAACTAGAATTGAACACTATACTCCAAGTGTGGCCTAACTAAGGTTCTACACAACTGCAATATGACTTGCCAATTTTTATACTCAATGCCCTGGCCAATGAAGGCAAGCATGCCGTATGTCTTCTTGACTACCTTCTCCACCTGTGTTGCCCCTTTCAGTGACCTGTGGACCTGTACACCTAGATCTCTCTGACTGTCAATACACTTGAGGGTTCTACCATTCACTGTATATTCCCTACCTGTATTAGACCTTCCAAAATGCATTACCTCACATTTGTCTGGATTAAACTCCATCTGCCATCTCTCCGCCCAAGTCTCCAAACGATCTAAATCCTGCTGTATCCTCTGACAGTCCTTATCGCTATCCCCAATTCCACCAAGCTTTGTGTCGTCCGCAAACGTACTGAACATACTAAGGGTCCTAGGTTGAGAATAAGGGGTAAACCTTTTAGGACTGAGGTGAGAAGAAATTTCTTCACCCACAGAGTGGTGAATCTGTGGAATTCATTACCACAGAAAGTAGTTGAGGCCAAAACATTGTGTAATTTCAAGAAGGAATTAGATTTAAAGGGCGAGATTCTCCGCAAATGCCGATTCTCCCCCCCGGGCGGGGCTAGGAGCGCGGCCCCGTGCGTCATGGCGGCGCGGCCTTGATGACGGTCGTCAAGGCCGCACGTCAAGCGTCACGCCGGCTGACGCAGCCCATGACGTCGGCCGCGCATGCGCAGGTTGGACAACGCCAACCCGCGCATGGGCATTTGGCGTCTTTTCCCTCAGCCTCCCCGCAAGACGTGGCGGCTTGATCTTGCGGGTCGGCGGAGGGAAAAGAGTGCACGGCCCGCGATGGGTGGGCACCGATCGCGGGCCTATGCCCCCCTTGGCACGGCCGTGGTACTGCCGTGCCAATCGGGCCGCCAGATGCCCTGGCGCCCGTTTCACGTCGGCACGAGCAGGTGTGCTTGCTGCCGTGTTGAAACATGCGTGAAGGCCCGGGCGCTCGGCCCATCGGCCTCGGAGAACCGCCGCTCGCTCTAAAAAACGGCAAGCGGCGATTCGTGGCATGGGTTGTGTGTGGGGGGGGTGGGGGGGGGGGGAGAATAGCGGGAGGGCGTGAAAAATGTCGGGAGGCCCTCCCGCTATTCTCCCACCCGGCGTGGGGGGCGGAGAATCGCGCCCCTAACTCTTGGAGCAAATGGGATCAAGGAATATGGGGGGAAGACGGGATCAGAGTATTGAACTTGATGATCAGCCACGAAGTGGAGCAGGCACGAAGGGCAGAATGGCCTCCTCTGCTTTTATTTTCCATGTGTGTTTCTATGTATGATCTACGATGTGATAATTATGACTGAAACATTTGGAAATGTTCTCCGTGCTTTTGAAAATTCGGAAAAAGAATTGGAATACTTTGTACTAAATAAATTGCATACTTCAGAATTAAAAGTAGAACAAACAAATTAAAAGGGTAGTTTTAAATTCCATCCAATTAATTGAAGCAGTTTTTTTTTACAAAATCACGACTTGCAGATTTGCAACAAGAAGCTGATTATTTTCTTCATTTACATTTTACTTTGTGATTTGTATTAACAGATGTCCGTCCATGAAAAATTGAATTTCTGGAATAATCATTTGATAATGTTCTCATTTACGGATTGGACAGTCTGGTTTTTGAGAAGATTGGGCTGGGTCGAGACTAATCTGGTTGGCGGGAGGGACACCAGCTTGTAGGATTTGCAGGGTGGGACTGTGGCACAGTGGTTAGCATTACTGTGTAACAGCGCCAGGGATCTGGGTTCGATTTGAACCCCAGGTGACCATTGTTGTGAATGTAACTTAGTAATTCACACTGTATTTACCAATACCATTGTAAGCGCAGTAGCGTTATCCGACCACTAGGGGGAGTAGCTCTGGGAATGCTCAGGAGTTTGTACAGGGCTCCACCCTTGGCCCCGCCCATGACTCCTCCCCCTGGACTACTGTATAAATACCCTTGTCCAGAGCCAGCCTGCAGTTCATCGAAAGTTCAACGGATAACAGGCTGGCTCTGTAGTAAGTAGATTAAAACCACTGTTCATATCTTAAAGCACGTGTCTAGTGAATTTATGGTTCCATCAACCATCTGTGTGGAGTTTGCACATTCTCCCCGAGTCTGCGTGGGCTTCCTCCGGGTGCGCCAGTTTCCTCCCACAGTCCAAAGATGTTCTGGTTCAGGTGATTGGCCATGCTAAATTGCCCCTTAGTGTCCAACGGTTAGGTGGGATTACAGAGAAAGGGCGAGGGATTGGGCCTAGGTAGGGAGCTCTTTCAGATGGTCGCCTCAGACTCCATGGGCCAAATGGCCTTCTTCTGCATTGCAGGGATTCTAGGATTCTATGATTAGATATGTTTTATTAGCTGTGCAGTGGGCTGGAAGAAACAAATATCATTAGGATGAAGATTAGTTCAGAAATAAGAGTGATCAGATGTGGCGGGGACTGTGAGGGATTCTAACACAGGTCCGGAGTGCATGCGTGCAAATCTATGGAGTGTGGCAAATAAGGTTGGTGAACTGCAAGGCACATGGGATTATGATTTAGCAGCAATAAAGAGACCTTGGTTCAAACAAGGGGAGGATTGGGCATTTCATATTCCTGGTTTCAGAGTGCCCAAGAGTGGTAGGTATGGGAGGCAATATTGATCAAAGATAAGGCGATTGGGCCGAGAATCGGTCCCGATGCTGAAATCGTGGTAGATGCCAAATCGCAATGCTCCAGCACCTCGACAGTGACGTCAATGCATTCCAGAACGTACGCAGTGTAGACACTGTTTGCATATCATTAGTGGGCCCACCCAATATTCTCTGGGGCCTCAGTGATTCTCCGCTTCCGATGGGCCAAGTCCACAATGGCATGGTTCACTTGAGCTTTTAATCATCGAGAAACTGCCGTGGTGGCTGCCGAGGGAGGGAAAGGGGGCACAGAAATTGCCCAACATTGCCATAGTTTGCTGACAGTTGTGCCGCCGGCCAGGGTTGAGGGCGTAGTGGGGTGTGGCCGGGTGGTGGACTGTGGGGCCGGGGTGGACAGGCACGAAACAGCATTGCAGCAGCCAGCAAGGCCGCCATGCAGCTGCGCACACCACTAACAACCCACTTCGAACCTAGTGTAGCAGGTAAGGCAGATGAACTTATGGCTTGGATTAGTACCTGGGA
Source organism: Scyliorhinus canicula (assembly GCF_902713615.1). Lineage (NCBI taxonomy): Eukaryota > Metazoa > Chordata > Chondrichthyes > Carcharhiniformes > Scyliorhinidae > Scyliorhinus > Scyliorhinus canicula. The sequence goes on from NC_052155.1 coordinate 27,526,571, forward strand.
ATATGATGTTATTGGTATTACTGAGACTTGGTTGAGGGATGAGCAAGACTGGCAACTAAATATCCCAGGGTATAGATGCTTCAGGAGGGATAGAGAGGGAGGTAGAAGGGGGGGAGGAGTTGCATTACTAGTCAGAGATGATATCACAGCTGTGATTAAGGAGGGCACGATGGAGGATTCGAGCACTGAGGCAATATGGATAGAGCTAAGAAATAGGAAGGGTGCAGTAAGATTGTTGGGACTTTACCACAGGCCTCCCAAAAGCGAGCATGAAGTAGAGGTACAAATATGCAGACAGATTATAGAACAATGTAGGAGCAATAGGGTGGTTGTGATGGGCGATTTTAATTTCCCCAACATTGAATGGGATTCGTGTAGTGTTAGAGGCGTAGATGGAGCAGAATTTGTAAGGAGCATCCAGGAGAGTTTTTTAGAGCAGTATGTAAATAGTCCAACTTGGGAAGGGGCCATACTGGACCTGGTATTGGGGAATGATCCCGGCCAGGTGGTTGAAGTTTCAGTCGGTGATTACTTTGGGAATAGCGATCACAATTCCGTAAGTTTTAGAATACTCATGAACAAAGAAGAGAGTGGTCCTAAAGGAAGAGTGCTAAATTGGGGGAAGGCCAAGTATAACAAAATTCGGCAGGAGCTAGGGAATGTGTATTGGGAGCAGCTGTTTAAGGGTAAATCCACATTTGAAATGTGGGAGTCTTTTAAGGAAAGGTTTATTAGAGTGCAGGACAGACATGTCCCTGTGAAAATGAGAGACAGAAATGGCAAGATTAGGGAACCATGGATGATGGGTGGAATTGTGAGACTAGCTAAAATTAAAAAGGAAGCATACATAAGATCGAGGCGACTCAAAACTGATGAAGCTTTGGAGGAATATCGGGAAAGTAGGACAAATCTCAAACGCGCAATAAAGAGGGCTAAAAGGGGTCATGAAATATCTTTGGTTAATAGGGTTAAGGAAAATCCCAAAGCCGTTTATTCGTATATAAGGAGTAAGAGGGTAACTAGAGAAAGAATTGGCCCACTCAAAGACAAAAGAGGGAATTTATGCGTGGAGTCAGAGGAAATGAGTGAGATTCTTAATGAGTACTTTGCATCAGTATTCACCAAGGAGAGGGGCATGATGGATGTTGAGGCTAGGGATGGATGTTTAAATACTATAGGTCATGTCGGCATAAGGAAGGGGGAGGTTTTGGGTATTCTAAAAGGCATTAAGGTGGACAAGTCCCCAGGACCGGATGGGATCTATCCCAGGTTACTGAGGGAAGTGAGGAACGAAATAGCTGGGGCCTTAACAGATATCATTGCAGCATCCTTGAGCACGGGTGAGGTCCCGGAGGACTGGAGAATTGCTAATGTTGTCCCTTTGTTTCAGAAGGGTAGCAGGGATAACCCAGGGAATTATAGACCTGTGAGCTTGACGTCAGTGGGAGGCAAACTGTTGGAGAAGATACTGAGGGATAGGATCTATTCACATTTGGAAGAAAATAGACCCATCAGTGATAAGCAGCTTGGTTTTGTGCAGGGAAGGTCATGTCTTACAAACCGAATAGAATTCTTTGAGGAAGTGACAAAGTTAATTGATGAGGGAAGGGCTGTAGATGTCATATACATGGACTTCAGTAAAGCATTTGATAAAGTTTCCCATGGCAGGTTGATGGAAAAAGTGAAGTCGTATGGAGTTTAGGGTATACTAGCTAGATGGATAAAGAACTGGCTGGGCAACAGGAGACAGAGAGTAGTGGTGGAAGGGAGTGTCTCAAAATGGAGAAAGGTGACTAGTGGTGTTCCACACGGATCCGTGCTTGGACCACTGTTGTTTGTGATATACATAAATGACCTGGACGAAGGTATAAGTGGTCTGATGAGCAAGTTTGTAAAGGACTGTCAGAGAATACAGCAAAATATAGATAGATTGGAGAGTTGGGCAGAGAAATGGCAGATGGAGTTCAATCCAGGCAAATGCGAGATGATGCATTTTGCAAGATCAAATTCAAGAGCGGACTATATGGTCAATGGAAGAGTCCTGGGGAAAATTGATGCACAGAGAGATCTGGGAGTTCGGGTCCATTGTACCCTGAAGGTGGCAACGCAGATCGATAGAGTGGTCAAGAAGGCATACAGCATGCTTGCCTTCATCGGACGGGGTATTGAGTACAAGAGTCGGCACGTCATGTTACAGTTGTATAGGACTTTGGTTAGGCCATATTTGGAATACTGCGTGCAGTTCTGGTCGCCGCATTACCAGAAGGATGTGGATGCTTTAGAGAGGGTGCAGAGGAGGTTCACCAGGATGTTGCCTGGTACGGAGGGTGCTAGCTATGAAGAAAGGTTGAGTAGATTAGGATTGTTTTCATTGGAAAGACGGAGGTTATGGGGGGACCTGATTGAGGTCTACAAAATTATGAGAGGTATGGACAGGGTGGATAGCAACAAGCTTTTTCCAAGAGTGGAGGTGTGAATTACAAGGGGTCATGATTTCAAGGTGAGAGGGGGAAAGTTTAAGGGAGATGAGCGTGGAAAGTTTTTTACGCAGAGGGTGGTGGTGCTTGGAACGCTTTGCCAGCGGAGGTGGTAGAGGCGGGCACGATAGCATCATTTAAGATGCATCTGGACAGTTATATGAATGGGCGGGAACAGAGGGCAGTAGATCCTTGGAAAATAGGCGACAGGTTTAGATAAAGGATCTGGATCGGCGCAGGCTGGGAGGGCCGAAGGGCCTGTTCCTGTGCTGTAATTTTCTTTGTTCTAGTGCTACGGGTCATATAGGTATCCCCCCAGTGCCATCTTGTTGGCTGGGATGAGAGTGCATGGGGAGTGTAATGTATATGTGCAGCTGCTGCTTGTCAGCCTCCCGAGTGTCAATCACGGACCCGGTGAATCCCGCACCCATTTTTCATTGGAATCGATTGTGTTCCACATTGTACCAGTGCTAGCCCCTCAACAGTAACTGAATCGATCCAGGTGTGGCACTGATTTTTATGTAGTAAAAGCCCGTGGATTCTGCGTTGGTGTCAGCACTTAACTTCAGAAATGGAGACTCCTGTCCACTAATTTAGTTCCAGGCGGGGCGGATGTGCTTGAAGGTTCAAAGACATAGGAAAGGGTTTACCATCACGCTACATGGCATGTATTGTGGTGGTAGAGGTGGCCCGCCATTGGCAGGCTGTGGGATCTTCCTGTCCTGCTGCTGTCAATGGGGTTTACCATTGTTCCCACTCTCTGCCACTGAGGAATCCATGGGGGGGGGGGGGAACGGCTGGAAAATCTGCCAACAGTTTATTTGGTTCGAATTAAGAGCTGATACAGAAGATATTATGATGCTAGGTTTATACTACAGGCCACCAAATTGTGAGAAGCAGATAGAGGGGCATATTTTCAGGCAAATTACAGAACTATCCCAGAACTATGGAGTAGCATTAATGGAATCTTCAATTACCCTTATATAGGCTGGGAAAATAACTGTAAAAGGAAAAGAGAGGAGGGATTCCAAAAAATTAGTGAAAGAGAACTTTCTTTATTAATATGTTTCTATAGCGATCGAGCCACTAGCAATTGCGCTCAGAGCGGCAAAAAGCTGGAGGGGGATCCGAAGGGGAGGTAGAGAGCACAGAGTCTCACTCTATGCGGATGATCTGCTCCTCTACATTTCGGACCCACAAAGCAGCATGGACGGAATCATCGCGCTCCTGAAAGAGTCTGGTGCCTTCTCGGGCTACAAACCCAACATGAGCAAAAGCGAGATCTTCCCTGTACACCCCGGGGGGGGGGGGCAGCACTAACGGGACTGCCGTTTAAACAAGCCCGACACAAATTCCGCTACCTAGGGATCCAAATAGCCCATGACTGGAAAGGGATCCACAAATGGAACCTTACCAGTCTGACAGAGGAAGTAAAAAAGGACCTGCAAAGATGGAACACACTCCCACTCACCCTCGCGGGGAGAGTCCAGATGATCAAAATGAACGTCCTCCCCAGGTACCTCTTCCTATTCAGATCCATCCCAATCTACATCCCCAAAGCCTTTTGCAAAGCACTGGACAAACTAATCATGGCGTTCGTATGGGGAGTGGGGGGGGGGGGGGGGGGGGGAAGAATGCTAGGATCCCAGAGAAGGTCCTGCAAAAAACAAAATCCAGGGGGGGGGCTTGCCCTCCCAAACCTACAACTCTACCACTGGGCGGCGACGGCTGAGCGTGTAAGGGGATGGATCAAAGAGCCAGAAGCCGAGTGGGTGCGTGCGGAGGAGGCCTCCTGCATGGGAACCTCCCTCCGGGCCCTCGCCACGGTGGCACTCCCATCACCACCCAAACAACACTCCAGCAGCCCAGTGGTGACAGCCACCCTCCAATCCTGGAACCAACTGCGGCAGCAATTTGGCCTGACCAAAATGTCGGACAAAGCTCCCATCTGCAACAACCATAGGTTCACGCCAGCGCTGACTGACGCCACCTTCAAAAGGTGGGGACAGGACAGAGGGACAATGACAGTCACGGACCTATACACGGACAGCAGGATCGCAACACTGGGCGAACTGGCAGAGAAATTCCAGCTAGCCAGGGGGAACGAGCTAAGGTACCTACAATTAAAACTTCCTATGAAAGGAGACAAGGACGTACCCACAACCACCACGACAGACACTACTAGAGAGTTACTAGACGCAAGGATACTAGATAAAGGAAACTGTAGCGACATGTACGACCGACTGGTAGAAGGGGCCGACACTGTACTTGAACGCAATAAAAAAGAAGTGGGAGGAGGACCAGGGGATCGAAATAGGGTGGGGGACTCTGGAGCGAAGCACTGCATAGGGTCAACTCCACCTCCACGTGCGTAAGGCTCAGCCTGATGCACTAAAAGTGGTACATAGAGCCCACTTAACAAGAACCCGTATGAGTAGGTTCTTCCCAGAGGTAGAGGACAGGTGGTGAACGGTGCCAAAGAGGCCCGGCCAACCACGCCCACATGTTCTGGTCTTGCCCCAGACTTGTGGAGTACTGGACAGCCTTCTTCGAAGCCATGCCCAAAAGTGGCGGTCTTTGGGGTTTCAGACCAGCCAGATCTATTCCTGGGGCGGAGGGCGGATGCCCTGCCTTTGCCTCCCTGATCGCCCGCCGTAGAATCCTGTTTGGCTGGCGGTCAGCAGCACCACCCAAAGCTGCAGACTGGCTGTCCGACCTCTCGGAATCTCTCCAAATGGAGAAAATCAAATTTGCCATCCGAGGGTCAGACGACGGCTTCCACAGAATGTGGGAGCCGTTCACCCAATTGTTCCGGGACCTGTTTGTGGCCAACAAACAAGCAGAAGAGCAGCCAGGTAGCCAAGAAACGGGAAAGTAGCCAAAGCATGAGAGGGAGAGATAGACCGGGAGGAGGGGGGGGGGGGAGAGACAGCTAAATCTAAGAGGAAGGAAAGGCGAACCACAGGGCTGGGGAGGGGGAGGGCAGAAGCGGGGAGAGGGGGGAGGGCAGAGGGGAGAGACAGGGAACAATAGAGGAGAGCCAGGGAGGGGGAAGGCAGGGAAACTTTAATAAACTTGGCATCCACAGGAACAGAGAAAATGGGGAAGACGGGAGGGCCGCAGAAGCGGAAGTGCGCTCGAGACAACAACGTCAGCGAACTCCGTCTGGGAGAAGCAAGGGACAACACCACGAACGGATATGTGTGTGAATAACTTTGCCACGGGTACAGAGCTGCCGCTGTTGAGCGGGGGCACAATACCGTCCGCTGACTTCGCGAGGAAAATTAAACACTCAGCAGCAGCGACCCATGGGGGGGGGGGGGGAGTGCCCCGATGGGAGGGGGTGGGAGGATTGAGGCGCGTGGGGTAACGTCTAGTGGATTGCTGATGTATATTCTCTTTATGCACTATGTTAATGTTCACTAAGTTGCTGTGTTAAGATTATTACTATTTAATATGGAAAATTTAGCAAAACCTTAATTTAAAAAAAAACAGCAGCAGCAACGGGGGGGGGGGGATTTTTTTCCCCTTTTTGTAAGGGGCGCATGCTCTATCCTGTTTTGAATTTAGTGTTAATTTGCTAAACTGTATCGTTTAGAGGGTTAAGCTGTTCTATTGGCATGTTGCCCTTCTTTCTTTGTATTATTTTCCTTTTTGGAGGGTTTTGAAAACTTTGAATAAATACATTTTAAAAATGTTTTAATATGTTTCTAGTCCAACAAGAAGGAAGCAATGCTGGGTCTGGTTTAGGACAATGAATGCAGTGAGCCTTGGCTGAGCACCAAGACTGTTCAAAAAGCTGTAATTGCACAATGCTTATGTACACAAGATAAGGAGGTTTCAAGTGGTTGCAGTCTCAGCCATTGATATTTTAAAGAGTTTGGATGATTGACACTTTTATAGATTCATAATAGAAAGCTATGAGTGAATCACTGATCATAAAGCTTTATCATACATCTTATTTTACTGTTGGGTTTATTGGTCCTGTACAGAGTATATACAGTGTGTGAATCATAGATCATAAAGCATAGATCATAGACTGGGCAAGCAAGTGCTATAGCTTAGCATGGAGGGTATGAGGGGCCATAGCGGATTGGTGGAGAAGCATAGGTTAGCATGGAGCATATGAGGGATGATGGAGATGAGTGTGAAGGGGCAGAACTTAGAAGGAGGGTATATGGGGCAGTTGGGAGTGGCTGGAGGGCTGTAGCTTGGTATGGGGGCATGGGTAAGATATTTTGAACTTAACTTTCAAAAGTTTCTCTCTTCCACCTTGGAGATGACATGCACCATGAGAGCTTAAAAGTTGGCCTGACTCAGCAAAAATTGCAGATGATGAAGAACAAAATAGTTCCAGCCTGGAGATGTAGCAACCTCCATCAGCGAACTTGTGGACCCAACTATAATGCAGCTGTGATGGTTATGCTGCAGCTTCCTTTGCAGTACAAGAAGCAGTTACCCAATATTGAGAGCTGTAGTGGAAGCTCAGACGACTGGTATGTGAGGGAAGCACAGGAGAACAAGTACGAGTCATATTCTGATTATATCAAGGGAAAAGGCTTTAGAGCTGATCATTTACCTATGCTCTAGGCTGAGGAGGATCAGAATTGGTGCAGAAGAAAAAGGAAAATAGATGTTCAAAAAAAGTGCACTGCTGGAACAGCTCAACATTTTGCTAGAAGTTTGCTACACCTGGAGCACAAGTACGAGATATATTCTGAATGTATTATTATACCTCAAACTAAATAGAGCTTTGACAAGAAAGAAAGGTCTGCATTTCAGACATCATCTTCAATGCTTCAGAATTTGATTAGGAGTGAAACAATGCAGAACGAAGAAGGAGAGGAGGAAGTTGGTGGAAACACATTTCAAGGTTCAACTGTTCAATATTTGATCATCAACCATTCATACTTCTGTTCAAAGTTTTCCTTATTTTTGGTTCATTTCTCTCAGCTCTAATGGCTAAAATAAGCACGTTATTTAAACAGAATTAATGAGACACCTACCTGCTTAAAGAGGTACATTTCATGAAAAGTGTGAATTGTATGGCCAATCTTGTCATGTCCTGTTGCACTCTGCAACAAAATAACACACTGTCTTATGTCCGTGCTCCCATTGAATATAAAGAGACCTCTGCTAAGCACTTACACATGGAGGTGAGACCCTTTAAACTATACAATAACTCCAAAATGAATTAAAAATATATCACACTCTACACACTCTTCCTCATGGTTACAAAGATACTGCTCCACAGATCACTGTTACTTGACAAGTAAATGCTTTCAGCAGAGTTGATGTCCTGGAAAGATGCACGTTCCGCAGCACTGGTTCCCACACACGTCATTGAGCAAAACTGTCGTCAAACTGGGCAGCACCTCACGATCTTGATGAAGCTGGGATTTGGCAGTTGGTGCCAAAATCACACTTATAGACCTTGGGCCTTCCTTCGTACTGCAGCTGTATCAAGACCAATCCTAAACGATACAGAAGATCAAAACAAAAATCTGTTTTCTACAGAGAAGTGTACCTTTACTGAAGCAGCTGAACTGAAAATAAATACCTCCAATTTAACCTTCCACAAAATACATTGCCTCTCCTTTTTAAACTGACTGAACAGTAGCAATTCAGAAACAATGATGAAAGGTGAAAGAAAAATAATTTTGTATCGGGGGGGGGGGGGGGGGGGGGTTGTACGGATGATTATTTCCCTGCATTGTTTCAGGTTTTTGTTTATCGTCCTTCCTTTGGATACATGGTTGGAGAGCCATGCTGAAATCCACAAATTGTGAATGACAATGCCCGATGGCAAAGACTGGGCAAGTCTTGCTCACAACTGGCATTGCAAAGCAACACTTAGGCTATTGAAGACTGCTTTTCTTTAACCTGAGCATCGCCAATGTGACGAGGTGCCATTTCAAGCTCCACACCACCTTACGTGTCCCATTCCATTCTCAGTCAATAAAAATGAATGCACATCAGCAGCTTGGCACATTCTTATAACTGTGCTTAAAACACTGTTAAAAAGTTCCTTTATGCTTTAACTTTTTAGACCGCCTAAGTGGAGATACCAGTTCAGATCTTAGTATATACCAAAAACGCGAAACGTTTTGTGTTCTTTGCTCCCTCATAATGAGAGGAATTCTTTTCAAACATACCAGCATCCGTCTGCCCTTTCATTGTTAGGTAACGAAACACAACACTGTGCCAGTCGATAACATCTTCAATTTGCATCGGACCATTTTGTCGGGTGCCTCTTAAGAAACCACCTGTGAAGAGGCAACGTTGGAAGTCTGATTTACCAAATTCATACTTGGCTAAAATTAGAAATATTCTACCATCAGCATTTGGTTTTAAACTTTACACTATTACAAATATTTTAGATTTATGCTTCTGCTTCTGCCTATTTTTTCTTGATTGCTCAACCCCAGGCTTTTAAAATAGCCAGAAATGAAGCCAGGCTCAGAAAAATGTCTCTTCCTTTGATTAACGTTGCGTTTACTGTTCTTTTGTCTTTCCTTGGCACTTTCCATATTTATATTTCATCTTAATTGGGAAGGCTGTAACACGTCATTCACCTAAATGTTCCCTGGAATGTGGGTTCGGACAGCTAGATCCTGCTTTTAATGTATCCCTGGGTGGCAACAAGTATTTTATGGATTTCTGCCTGATCATAATAAAAAGTCCAGCTCTCTGTATCGGTGAAAATCTTTAGGAGAAACCAAATCTTGCAATCTAAGGGAAATATTCACTTGTGTGTGTCACACTGAAATAATAACCACCCATTAGCCAAATGCACAGTTGCTTCACAACCCCAGGGTTCCCAGGTTCGATTCCTGGCTTGGATCACTGTCTGTGTGGAGTCTGCACGTTCTCCCTGTGCCTGCGTGGGTTTCCTCCGGTTTCCTCCCACAGTCCAAAGGTGTGCAGGTTAGGTGGATTGGCCATGCTAAATTGCCCTTAGTGTCCAAAAAGGTTAGGTGGGGTTACTGGGTTACGGTGGAGGTGTGGGCTTGGGTGGAGTGTCTTTCCAAGGGCCGGTGCAGACTCGATGGGCCGAATGGCCTCCTTTGCATTGTAAATTCTATGATCTATGAAAACAAGCTTCTGAATGAAGCACATATACTAATAAAGGTGTGGTGGTTTTGGCGGGGAGGGGGAGGAGAAGGGGGAGGGGAGGCAAAATCCTAATACCCTGCGGTGGAAATTATTCTTGGTGGGGATAAAATAGGCATTGTCAAATATGCCAACTATTAGAATCACAGAATTCCTACAATGCAGGAGGCCATTCGGCCCTTCAAGTCTGCACCGAACCTCTGAAAAAGCACCCTACCTATGCCCACTCCCCCGCCCTATCCCCGTAACTCCACTAACCTGCACATCTTTGGACACGAAGGAGCAATTTAGCGTAGCCATTCCACCTAACCTGCACATCTTTGGATTGTGAGAGGAAACCGGAGCACCCGGAGGAAACCCACGCATACACGGGGAGAAAGTGTAAATTCCACACAGTCACCCGAGGCCGGAATTGAACCCAGGTCCCCGGTGTTGTGAGGCAGCAGTGCTAACCACTGTGCCACCGTGCCACCCCATTATTATTCTGCCTGACCTGGTTTTATCAATGACTTGAATCAAAGGAGTGTCGAGTGGACCATATAACAGCCATTCAAAGTGATACTGGCCATTTAGATATACCAACGAATACAAGTCTTTACACCCGACACTCGTCTATTGTTACATTTGCATTGAATGGGTATGAACTTACTCTGAAATCTCTCTCAGGTCAGTTTCTGTACACAGAGAACATAAGAATATAGCAACATAATAATTAGAAGAGTTATATGGACTCGAAACATCAACTCTGCTTCGCTCTCCACGGATGCAACCAGATCTGCTGAGTCTTTCAAGAATTATCTGTTTTGATTTCAGATTTCCAGCATCTCCAGCATTTTGCCTTTATTTAAGAAATTGGAGATTGAGTTTACGGCCTGTTGTGCTATCTCCGCTATGACTGATCTTTGGATTCAACGCCACTTTCCTGCCATTTTCTCACATTTCCCTTGATTCCTGAGTGATCTTAGCTTAAATATTGTCACCAAAAGGTGCATCAAAACCATCTGGAGTGAAAAAATCCAAAGATTTGTTCGACTTTGAGTGAAGAAATTCTTCCTCATCTCAGTCCTAAATGATCATTTCCTTATCCTGAGACTATGTCCCTGTGTGCTATATTCCCCAAACAGCAGAAACAATCTCTCAACGTCTACTCTGTCAAGCCCCTTCAGAATCTTGTATGTCTTAATAAGATCACCTCTCATTCTTCAAATTTCCAAAGTGTATAGGTCCAACTTACTCAGCCTCGGCCACAGAAGGCAAAGGGTAGCAGTAAAAGAGTGTTTTTCTGAATGGAAGGTTGTAACTAGTAGTGTTCCACAGGATTCAGTGCTGGGACCTCTGTTGTTTGTAGTATACATAAATGATTTGAGGAAAATGTAGCAGGTCTTATTAGTAAGTTTGCGGATGACACCAAGGTTGGTGGAGTGGCAGATAGTGTTGAGGATTGTCAGAGGATACAGCAGGACATAGATAGGTTGGAGACTTGGGCAGAGAAATGGCAAATGGAGTTTAATCCGGATAAATGTGAGGTAATGCATTTTGGTAGGTCTAGCATAGAGGGAAATATACCATAAATGGCAAAACTCTTAGGAATATAGAAAGTCAGAGAGATCTAGGCATACAGGTCCACAGATCTTTGAAAGTGGTAACACAAGTGAACAAGGTAGTCAAGAAAGCATTTGGAATACTTGCCTTCATTGGGCGGGACATCGAGTAAAAAAACTGGCAAGTCATGCTACAGTTGTATAGAACCTTGGTAAGGCTGCACTTGGAATATTGTGCACAATTCTGGTTGCCACACTACAGGAAGGGTGTGGAATCTTTAGATATGGTGCAGAGGAGGTTTACCAGGATGTTGCCTGGTCTGAGGGTGTTAGCTATGCAGAGAGGCTGAATAGACACAAACTGTTTTCATTAGAACGGCGGAGTTTGAGGGACAATCTGATAGTGGTTTACAAGATTATGAGAGGCATAGATAGAATGAATGGGCAGGCACTCTTTCCTAAGGGTGGCTGGGTCAGTCACTAGGGATGTAGGTTTAAGGACATAAAGTTTAGAGGAAATGTGCGAGGCAGGTTTTTACAGAGGTGGTGAGTGCTTGGAACACGTTGCCAGGGGAGGTTGTGGAAGCAGACACATTAACGGAGTTCAAAAGGCATCTCGATAAATGCATGGATAGGATGGGTATAGAGGGATACGGCACTAGGAAATGCTGAGGGTTTTGGCCAAGGGTGGTATTATGACCGGTACAGGTTGGAGGGCCGAAGGGCCTGTTCCTGTGCTGTATAGTTCTTAGTTCTCTTATCATCGACAATCACTCATTGCAGGAACCTTCACTGTACTGCCTCCAATGCAACTCTGTCTTCCCTTAAATATGGCGACCAAAATGGCATGTATACTCTTGGTGTGGTCCTAGCAAAGCTCTGAGCAACTGTAGCAAGACACTTTATTCTAGTCCTCCAATCCCCTTGTAATAAAGGCCAACATGTCATTTGCCTTTAATTGTTTTCTTTACCTGCTAACCTTTTGTCCCTAGTGTGATTAGTTTCAAGTCCCTACAAACAACAAATTTACAAGTCTCATGCCTTTTAAAAAAAGGTTTTGCTTTTGTATTTTTGCTACCAAAGTGAATACCTCACACTATATAGTCCACCTAGCAATTTGTTAAGCAGAACGACTGCATCCAAATGTTTAGTGAGCATGAAGTAGCTGTGTGGAATGCAATGCATATTTATGGCTGCTCTTTCTGTCAACCCCCTTGTTCGCCCCCAGTGGCATGTGCCTACTGCAAAGCTGTATCCTCTTATCCATTTCCTTGATTGCTAATTATTTTTCAAGTGTGGTCCCAACATCAAATCTAACCGAACATAATCCGTGCCATCCTCCATTTCATGAAAATTGATACCTACAACATTGGTACTTCCATAGAAAAGAAAATGCCTAACGTACCCTCGGGAGAGACTTGTGTTGTTCTCTTTGAGGTGTTTCGTATCCAACCAACAGATGTATGTGCCAACATGTCGATAGAGCGTGTATCCGATATTGTGTCAAGGTCATCTTCTTCATTCATCAACTCCCTGCCCTCTGTGGAGCACAACTTACCTATGGTTTAAGATAATAACAAACACATCATGGTCTTAAATTCAAAATTCCACCATCTTGAAAATGGGGCTTGGCTAAATGTATTTAAGAAGGTTGGTATGGATATTACTGTCAGTGGACAATAAAACAATACTTCTCGTGCCCTAAAATAATCACAGGAAATTAAATATGGGTCAGTTTGTATGGGAAAGATGTGTTAATGTTTCAGATCAGTTATGTGAAACATTGGGCGGGATCCTCTCAGCCGGGGCTGGGCCGGAGAATCCCCGCGACTGGCGCGAATCGCGCCATGCCGCCCCGACGCGATTCTGTGCAGAGAAGAGAATCAACACCATTGTCGTCAGTATGGTCAGCGGCGCCGGTCGGGGGCCATTCTACAGCCCGGGATGGGCCAAGCGGCCGCAGCAAAGTACCCGAGTCCTGCCGGCGCTGTTCTAATCTGCTCTCAGCCGGTGGGACCTCGGCGTGGAAGGGTCCGGGCGTGGCCTGTGGGTGGGTGGGGAGGGGGGATCGACCCCGGGAGGGGCCTCCGTTGTGGCCTGATCCGCGATCGGGCCCACCGATCGGCAGGCCGGCCTCTCGGGCTGGGGGCCTCCTTTCTTCCACGCCAGCCCCTGTAGCCCTGCGCCATGTTGCGTCGGGGCTGGCGCGGAGAAGGGAGCCACTGCGCATGCACGTGTTGGCGCCGGTGCCACTGTGCATGCGCGGACCTCGCGGCACCCAGTTGATGCCAGGATCAGCAGCTGGAGCGGCGTGGGCCGCTCCAGTGGCGTGCTGGCCCCCTGTAGGGGCCAGAATTGCTGCTCCTGAGGCCGTGTTGACACCATCGGGAAACGCGATGGCGTTTCCATTGGCGTCAACACTTAGCCTCAGGATCAGAGAATCCCACCCAGTATACCTCAAATATGAACTTTTTCTTTTTCAGGTATTGGTTGAGCTCCAACACTCCGATTTATTGGTAGGTGGGTGAGAGACGATGAATTTTACTGAACTCATTAGGGTTGGCATGGTAGCACAGTGGTTAGCACTGCTGCACCACAATGTCAGGGACCCGGGTTCGATTCCAGCCTTGGATGCCTGCCTGTCTGGAGTTTGAAAGTTCTCCCAGATCACTCTGTATCTCAGAGTTCTGCAGACTCTCCCCATTTAAATAATATGCTGTCTTTCTTCATATGGAGGGAGTGCAGTGAAGGTTTACCAGGCTGATTCCTGGAATGACGAGACAGTCATATGAGGCGAGAATAAATCGGTTTGGATTAAATTCATTTAGAGTTTAGAAGAGTGAGAGGGGATCTCATAGAAACTTACAAAATTCTAACAGGATTATACAGGGTAAACTTAGAAACAGGGGCTGGATTCTCCCAAAGTGAGACTATGTCCCCAGCCCGGTGTACAAACGATGGAGTTTAACTCCCGAAAGTCTGATAAAATAGTAGACCTATGAAGGAAATCAGCTATTTCTGAAGGGTAAAAGGCCATTTTAGTGTAAATATTAAAGCCCAGTCTTTAATACCCATTTTAAAATAAGGATTTCAGTATTCATAACCTTAGGCCATGACAAAACACATAACTTAAACAGAGGTACAAAGCTTGACACATTTACAAACTAGTTGAAGATAAAGGCAACATTTCTACTGACAATATGAACTGACTATTGTTCTAATGAACAGATTTCATATTAAGAAATGAGCTGTACCAGTAATCAGATCAAGGTCGAAATAAGCACCATAGCAATATGAAGCCACAATTGTTCAGAATATGGATAAAATGAGAGTCAGCAGAAAACCAGAAAGAACCGATTACAATAAGACCCGATTACAGCACAAAATCACATTCCATAGTACACACAAATATTCAAACATATAACATTTAAAACTTATGTTGCACATTGAGGATTGACAGTTAACCATCCAATCAAATGTATTTGAAACTCACCCAAACAAATTAGGACGACATAGAGGTATGGACAGATGGCCTCAGACTGATAAAATTTTCCTTAAACACGAGAGTTCAGACAGCCATTTTCTATCCAGTATTACTCTATACTTTGATCTAACTACTTGCTATCTTTATTTTCGTATTTTCACTTTTCCACTCTAACTCTTAAAGTTTGCGCAAGCTGTTTTGCTTTAAGCAAGAAACCATTTCTGTACTATTTTTGAACGTTAAAATTGTTTTATAAGTTACTTCTCTTTAAGTCTTTTGTTGGCAAGGCTTTATTGAGAATAGATTTAAGTTTCTCTCAATTGTAATCAGTAGAGGCAATAAAAAATTCTTACTTGCATCCGAGAAGTGTAACTCAAATTTCTACCGTGTTTTAAAGTGTAAGCGAGACTGCAGGTAGATCTCCACGATCTACTACGTCCCCCCTGCTGTTTGCACTCGCGATTGAGCCATTGACCATCACGTAAAGACGTTCAGGGGTATGAAAATGGATAGTACCGGGGGGGATAGAGCATTGGGTGTCCTTATATGCCGATGACTTATTATACGTGTCGGCACCGAGGTGTCAATAGGGGGGATACTGGAGCTGCTTCGGGTGTTTGGGTCTTTCTCTGGGTTCAAATTAAATCTAGACAAGAGTTATTTTGTGGTGTCTCGGCCGGGGTGGCAGCAGGGGTGGGGGTGGGGCTGCCATTCTGTAAGGCAGGGACTCACTTTAGATACCTGGGGGTACAGGTTGCTTGGGATTGGGGGGGCTCCGTAGGTACAACATTTCTAGTTTGGTGAGGAGGTGAAAGCTGATCTGGCAAGGTGGGATGGTCTCCCTCTGTCACTGGCGGGCCGGGTACAGACGGTTAAAATGAACGTGTTGCCGCGATTCTTTCATTTTCCAATGCCTGCCGATTTTCCTGCCAAAGGCATTTTTTAGAGAGATTGAAGGGATGATTACCTCGTTCATATGGGGAGGGAAGGTGGCCAGATTAAGAAAGGTGCTACTACAGAGAGGAAGGCAGGCAGGGGGTTTGAGTTTCCGAACCTGATGTATTATTACTGGGTGGCAAATGTGGAGATGGTACGGAGCTGGGTCACAGGGTTTGAATCCCAGTGGGTCAGAATGGAGGAGAGTTTGTGTAGGGGGTCGGGATTGAAGATGTTAGCAACAGCGTCGCTCCCGACGGCCCAGGGGAAATACTCAGGGAGTCCGGTAGTAATAGCTTCATTGAGAATTTGGAGGCAGTTTCGCCAGCACTTCGGTTGGGGGCAGGGTCAAGGAAATGCTGATTCGTGGAACCATAGATTTGAGCCAGAGAAGTGGGATGGAAATTTTTGGAGATGGGAGGAGAAAGGAATTAGGACACTAAAAGATTTGTTTCTTGGATTGAAGGAGCTGGTAGCGAAGCATGGGCTGGAGCAGGGGAAATATTTAGATACCTGCAGGTTCAAGACTTTGCCAGAAAGGAGCTACAGAGCTTCCCAGTAGAGCCGGTTTCCACATTGCTGGAGGAGGTGCTGATAACAGTGGGAGTGGAGAAGGGGGTCGTGTCAGCGTTTACCGGGCTATTTTGGAAGAGGAGGTACCGCTGGAAGGGATCAAGGCAAAGTGGGAGGAAGAGTTGGGAGAGGGTATGGAGGAGGGGTTCTGGTGTGAGGTGCTCGAACGCGAGGTGGGGCTGATACAGCTGAAGGTGGTATATAGAGCGCATCTTACAAGGGCGAGGATTAGCCGGCTGTCTGAGGGGTAGAATATGTGTGTTAATGTTGTGGAGGGGGGCGCACGCAAACCATGTTCATGTGTGTTTGTCCTGTCCAAATCTAGGGATTACTGGAAAGAGGTTTTTAGGGTAATCTCTAAAGTGGTGCACGTGGAACTGGACCTGGGCCCTCGGGAGGCCATATTCGGGTGTCGGACCAGCTGGGTTGGAAACGGGCACGGACGCAGGCGTTGTAGCCTTCGCCTCGTTATCGGCCAAGGACGGATCCTCTCCACCCTGTGCCTTGGTGTGGTGGGGGGACCTGCTGGAATTCTTGACTCTTGAAGTCAAATTTGAACTGAGGGGAAGAATGGAGGGGTTGTACAATTCATGGACATTATTCGTTATGCACGTTCGAGAATTGGATTACATTGAGCATTGTGGGGGGGGGGGGGGGTGTTGGGAGAGCTGGGGGGAGGGGGACTGCATGTGGTAATGGTGACTATGGGTGATTCCTGATTCCTTTTTGTTATTTGTTTATGTTAACATGCGGGCTAATGTTTGGCGGGAGGATGGGATTGTTGTTATTGACATGGGGATTGACATTGCATTCATTACTGATTATTGTTTCTTGTTGGTGGGTGTAAATTTGGGAGAAAATGTGAAAAATGAGGAGAATAAAAATATTAAAACAAAAGTTGACCTAATTCAATGCCCTGCAGGGGGCAAGCAGGGACCCGAAGTGCTTCTCGCAGTTTTAGCTGCGGATACAGGCCCCTGCAGGGTATTTAACTTGATGATTCACCAAGATCATAATCAATGGCGGATCGGGCTCAAAGGGCTGAATGGCCTCCTCCTGCTTCTAAATTTCTATGTTTCCTGACAAACTTGAAAAGTTCATATTCTCCCACATTAAACTCCATCTGCCAATTTTTTCCCCATTCAATTAATCTGTCCAGTCCCTTTGCAGAATCCTTATGCCCTTTTCACAATTTATTTTTCTATCTAAATTTATGTCATCCGCAAATCTGGGAACCATGCATTTGGTCCCTTGATTTAAGTCATTAAAATAAACTGTAAATAGTTGAGGCCGCATTATTAATCCATCTGGCACTCTACCTGTCACATCTTGCCAACCCCAATTGCTAGCCAATCTTCTATCCATGCAAATATGATATCCGCTACACCATCATCTCTTATTTTGCATCGTGACCTTTGATGTGGCACCTTGTCAAATGCCTTTTGGAGATATAAGTAAAGCACCTCCACAGGTTCTCCTTTATCCATTTTGCTTATTACTGCAAAGAATTCCAATAAATTACATTAGCATTATTTCCCTTTCACAAGCCACCTTGACTCTACTTGATTACTTAGGTGCCCCACAATACTCTCCTTAATAATAGATTCCAGGGCAGCACGGTGGCCTAGTGGTTAGCACAACCGCCTCACGGCACTGAGGTCCCAGGTTCAATCCCGGCTCTGGGTCACTGTCCGTGTGGAGTTTACACATTCTCCCCGTTTCTGCGTGGGTTTCGCCCCCATAACCCAAAAATGTGCAGTAGTGTATTGGCCACGCTAAATTGCCCCTTAATTGGAACAAATAATTGGGTAATCTAATTTATAAAAAAAAATTTTTTTAATTAGAGATTCCAGCAATTTCCCTGTGACAGATGTTAAGCTAACTGGCCTGTGGTTTCCTTGCTGGCAAGGTGATTATTTATTGCTCCTCAATTGTTCACAATTTACATTGATGATTTGGAGTTGGGGACCAAGGGCAATGTGTCCAAGTTTGCAGATGACACTAAGATGAGTGGTAAAGCGAAAAGTGCAGAGGATACTGGAAGTCTGCAAGGGATTTGGATAGGTTAAGTGAATGGGCTCGGGTCTGGCAGATGGAATACAATGTTGACAAATGTGAGGTTATCCATTTTGGTAGGAATAACAGCAAACGGATTATTATTTAAAACGTAAAAATTAAAGCATGCCGCTGTTCAGAGAGACTTGGGTGTGCTAGTGCATGAGTCACAGAAGGTTGGTTTACAATGCAACAGGTGATTAAGAAGGCAAATGGAATTTTGTCCTTCATTGCTAGAGGGATGGAGTTTAAGACTAGGGAGGTTATGTTGAAAAAAAAAAAAAAAAAAAAAAAAAAAAAAAAAAAAAAAAAAAAAAAAAAAAAAAAAAATTGTATAAGGTGTTTAGTGCGGCCACACCTGGAGTATTGTGTTCAGTTTTGGTCTCCTTACTTGAGAAAGGACGTACTGGCGCTGGAGGGTGTGCAGAGGAGATTCACTAGGTTAATCCCAGAGCTGAGGGGTTGGATTATGAGGAGAGGTTGAGTAGACTGGGACTGTACTCGTTGGAATTTAGAAGGATGAGGGGGGATCTTATAGAAACATTTAAAATTATGAAGGGAATAGATAGGATAGATGCGGGCAGGTTGTTTCCACTGGCGGGTGACAGCAGAACTAGGGGGCATAGCCTCAAAATAAGGGAAGTAGATTTAGAACTGAGTTTAGGAGGAACTTCTTCACCCAAAGGGTTGTGAATCTATGGAATTCCTTGCCCAGTGAAGCAGTTGAGGCTCCTTCATTACAGTTTTAAGGTAAAGATAGATAGTTTTTTGAAGAATAAAGGGATTAAGGGTTATGGTGTTCGGGCCGGAAAGTGGAGCTGAGTCCACAAAGATCAGCCATGATCTCATTGAATGGCGGAGCAGGCTCGAGGGGCCAGATGGCCTGCTCCTGCTCCTAGTTCTTATGTTCTTATGTTCTCCCTAATTTCCCTTGAGAAGGTGGTGGTGAACTGACCTTTTCAACCGCTTATGACATCTGCTCATTAATAAAGGTATGGAATGTGTGCTAAAAAAAAAGGGACAATCCAGCAGACACATCCAGAAAATTGAGTTACAATCAATGGTGCAAAAACCAAGCTCCTAACAATTAATGACTCTGACAAATGAAATGAAATGAAATGAAAATCGCTTATTGCCACAAGTAGGCTTCAAATGAAGTTACTGTGAAAAGCCCCTAGTCGCCACATTCCGGCGCCTGTTCGGGGAGGCTGGTACAGGAATTGCTTATTACTGCAAAGAATTCCAATAAATTACATTAGCATTATTTCCCTTTCACAAGCCACCTTTATATCCTGGGCATCTGGGTGTTTATATCCTGGGCATCTGGGTGTTTATATCCTGGGCATCTGGTGTTTAAAATGGCCCCTTTTAATTTTACAGGAAATAAATGAGCTTTCAGCTGGAAGTTTAAATATTTGCAGCCAGCAACTGCTGTTGAAGGTATGAGTGGATGAGAGCTTAACACATTTAAAATAAACAAGCTAATGGTTGAGATAACAGACAAAATAATGTCATCTGAAGATATTTATTTGTTTGCTAATATCAGTCACAGTTATTCTAGCCTTATTTGATTAGTGATTGGAAGTTTCGAAATAGTTCACTGGTTTAATGGTTGTAGCGGTTATACTACCTGCAATACTTACCCCATAAATCTGTAGGAGCCCAAACGTGTGACCTCTACCCATCTGCTGCCAAGTTGCACCTATACTAGCTTGATATACTGGGCAAGCTGAATACTCCATCCAGATTATCTAGGTTATCTGTCATGCTGTCCCTTAAGAGCAGCACTTAGGTTGTTGATGTTATCACTTGCTTGTTTGGTACCTTCTAACGTAAAATCCTCCACAAAATGGAGCCAAATCCATGAGGTTTGTGATTGATACAGACCTCTGCCCACACATCTCCATAGCCCAGTAACCCCACCTAACCTAAGGGCAATTTAGCATGGCCAATCCACCTAACCTGCACATCATTGCAATATGGGAGGAAACCGGAGCACCCGGAGGAAACCCACGCGGACACGGGGAGAACGTGCAGACTCCGCACTGACAGTCACCCAAGCTAGGAATCGAACCTGGGACCCTAGAGCTGTGAAGCAATTGTGCTAACCATTTTGCTACCATGCTGCTCTGGTTGGAGGTATAATGTGGAAAAATTTGAGGTTACTACTTTGCTGGCAAAACAGGAAGGTAGATTATTATCTGAATGGCTATAAAATGAGAGAGGGAAACCTTATACATCAGTCGCTGAAGGTAAGTGTACAGGTGCAGTAGGCAGTGAAGAATGCAAATGATATGTTGGCCTTCATAGGGGGAGGATTCGCGTACAGGAGCAGGGATGTCTTGCTACAATTATACAGGGTCTTGGTGAGGCCACACCTGGAATATTATGTGCAGTTTTGGTCTCTTGATCTGAGGAAGGATGTTCTTGCTATAGAGGGAGTGCAGATAGGTTTACCAGACTGATTCCTGGGGCTGCAGACTGACATATGAGGTGAGATTGAGTTGGTTAGGATTATATTTGCTGGTGCTAAGAAGAATGAGGGGGGATCTCATAGAAACCTATAAAATTCCAGCAGGACTAGACAGGGTAGATGCAGGAGGAATGTTCCTGATGGTGGGGGAGTCCATATCCAGCGGCCGCAGTAAGAGTACGAGGTAAACCATTTAGGACTGAGGTGAGGAGACACTTTTTCACCCAGAGAATGGTGAGCCTGTGGAATTCTCAACCACAGGAAGTAGTTGACAGCAAAACATTGTGGGCGGGATTCTCCGTCAGTCGACAGCGAAATCGGGAAACGCGATTGGGCGGGCAATCTTGTTCGATGCTGAAATCACGGTGGGCGCCAATTTGACGGCAAATTGAAATTCTCCGTCGCCTCGACAGCGGCTCCAATGCGTTCAGGCACGCAGGTACAGTAAACACTGTTTGCATATAAGTGGTATTCTCTAGGGCCTCCCCAATTCTCTGCCTCCGATGGGCCAAGTTCCCGACGGCAAGGTTCACTTGTCTTTTTAAAAATCGTGAAACTGGTATCGCTGCTGATGAGGGATAGAGAGGGGGTACGAAAAGCGTCCAACATTCCCATAGCATTCTGACAGCTGACAGTTGTGCCGCTGACCGGAGTGGGGCTTCTGCTTGGGCCGGGGGAATAGCAGGGATGGCCAGGAGGTGGACTGTGGAGTCGGGGTGGATGGGCACAGAACACTATTGCCGCGGCTGCAGCTGTGCACGCCACTGACTGCCCACTGTGAACTTAGGGACACGGGTCATGTGGGTATCCCCCAGGGCACCCCTCTAGGTGCCCTCTGGCCCTAGCTGACCCATCAGCTGGATGGGTGCGTTCCAGCGCATCTTGTTGGCTGGGATGAAAGTGTGTGGGGAGTGTAATGTGTATATGTGGCTGCAGCTTGTCAGCCTCCCGAGTGTCACTCACGAACCCGGCGAATCCCGCACCGTTTTTCATTGGAATCGACTGTGTTTTGTGTGTTGCTGGTGCGAGCCCCTCCACAGTTGGTGAATCAGCCCACCTACGGCACCAGCTCTGCTGTCGTGGAACTCCATGAGCTGGATTCTCCAAAAATGGGGCTATTTCCCACACCAGCAGAAAAACTCTGCCGTTACACTCCCCAGTTTCCTGCAAAAAATAGAGATCAATTCACTTACCTGCAGGGACCCTGGGAGCTTCACGCAGCTTTGGCTGCGGATATGGGCCCTGCATTTCCAGTTCTGAGTCTGAGCATGTGCAAGGGGCCGGCCTCCAGCGGCCGCACCGAATGCAATGGTGGACTCGGACCGCGGACCAGCACCAAGAAAGAAGGTCCCCCCCAATCGGCCCCGCGCCGCTTCATCTGATCCACACGATCACTGCAAAGGCTCCCCCCCCCGCCCCCCCCCCCCCAGTGAGGGGTCCGCAGCCCCCTCCACCAGGGCGGCCGCGGACTGAGCCGACCGGCCTGACGTGGTTAGAACTACGCCGTTGAGAAATTGGCTGATCGGGATCGGAGTATTGGTGGGAGGGCCTCTGGCAATGGCTCCACAGCCGCACGGCGTGATTCGTGGGCGACTGATTCTCCAGGGACCCGAGAATCGCGGGAGTGGCGCCGGGCCCGATTCGGGCGTAAAAGTCGATTCTCCGCCCCAGCGCCAAACGCAATTTTGCCGCGGGGCTGCGGAGAATCCAGCCCCATGAATCCTGCACCGGTGTCGACAGGAAGAGAGAATCCAGCCCTGAAGAAGTGTTAGAAAAAGCACTTGGGGCTGAAGGGATTAAAGGATATGGGGGAAAGCGGGATTAGGCTATTGAGTTGCATGGTCAGCCATGAGCATAATGAACGGCAGGACAGGCTTGAAGGGCTATGTTTCTATGTATTATGGCAGCAGGACACGTAACCTTGCATTCCTGATGCATTTGTGCCAGCATTCATCTTAATTGCAGCGTCAGTGTTGTTACTGTAGGCAGGCAGCAGCCTCAGATAAATTGAAATATTGGAGCCCAAAGACATCATCTGGAATCTGACGTGTCTCAATTGGCAATCATAGCAAAGACATTGAGCGCTTCGCTCATCATGAAGCCTGGAAGCAGGAAATAAAAAAGCACAGGGCTAAATCGCCGGCTTTGAAAGCAGACCAAGGCACGGTTCAATTCCCGTACCAACCTCCCCGAACAGGCGCTGGAATGTGGCGACTAGGGGCTTTTCACAGTAACTTCATTTGACGCCTACTTGTGACAATAAGCAAATACCATGGTTAGAAGAGGCTCGAGTAATTCACCATTTTTAACCTTCTGCAGATTCCTTGTGGCTCAGAAGGTGCTCTTCTGGGCTTCACAAGGGAACTTTTGGAATCTCTTCCACTCCTGTGATTGCCTCAGGACTGACTCTTCTTCTTATCCCTCCCCACCCTGCCCCTAACCCACTTCCTCCAACTCCCCTCACCTGCAGAGTATGCCAGATCAACTTTGATGTCACCAGTGGCATACCCCTTCCAGCTGAAATGCCACTGACCTCCTCTCTCACTGTGTATGGACAGCAGGTTGAAAATTTTAATTAATTTAATTTATTGTCACATGTACTGAAGTACAGTGAAAAGTATATTTCTGCGGCCGAGGGAACGTACACACTACGTACATCATAGAATTTACAGTGCAGAAGGATGCCATTCGGCCCATCGAGTCTGCTCCGGCTCTTGGAAAGAGCACCCTACCCAAGCCCACACCTCCACCCTATCCCCATTACCCAGTAACGCCACCCAACACTAAGGGCAATTTTGGACACTAAAGGTAATTTAACATGGCCAATCCACCTAACCTGCACATCTTTGGACTGTGGAAGGAAACCGGAGCACCCGGAGGAAACCCACGCACACACGGGGAGACCATGCAGACTCCGCACAGACAGCGACCCAAGAATCGAATCTGGGACCGTGGAGCTGTGAAGCAATTGTGCTAACCACAATGCTACCGTGCTGCCCATAGTGGACAAAAAGAATAATCAACAGAGAACATTGACAAATGGTACATCAACCATTTTTTTGTTTGTTACAGAGTGTTTAGTTACAGAGCGGACCAAGGGGCCAAACAAATCAAATACATGAGCAAGAGCAGCATTTGGCGTCGTGAATAATGTTCTTACAGGGAACAGATCAGTCCGAGGGGGAGTCGTTGAGGAGTCTAGTAGCTGTGGGGAAGAAGTTGTTCCTATGTCTGGATGTGCAAGCCTTCAGACTTCTGTACCTTTTACCTGATGGAAGGGTCTGGAATGCCTGGGTGGGAGGGGTCTCTGACAATGCTGTCTGCCTTCTTGAGGCAGCGGGAGGTATAGACCGATTCAGTGGGAGGGTGGCAAACTTGTGTGATGCATTGGACTGAGTTCACCAGTCTGCAGGTTCTTGCGATCTTGGACCAAGCAGTTGCCAGACCAATCTGTGAAATGGGTCAGAGAGTTGAATTCTGCCACGACTCTCACTGTTTGAGATGTCAGATGCTTTGCTACAGGCTTCAGCAGGACTGAAATCAACCAAAAATTGGCAAGTTTTGCTTGCTGAAGTAAGAGTCAAGTTAACCTAATATTGTGTGGGTAGGAGAGGGGAAGGTGTCTGACATCTATAAGGTAATGCAGGAGGTGGAGGAGTCGTCAGTGGAGGAGCTGAAGGCTAAATGGGAGGAGGAACTCGGGGAGCAGATAGAGGATGGGACTTGGGCGGAGGCCTTGGAGAGAGTCAACTCCTCCTCCTCATGTGCGAGGCTTAGTCTCATCCAATTTAAGGTGCTGCACCGGGCCCATATGTCCGGGACTAGGATGAGTAGGTTCTTCGGGGTGAGGACAGGTGCACCAGATGTTCGGGGAGTCCTGCGAACCACGCCCATATGTTCTGGGCATGCCCAGCACTGGAAGAATTCTGGAAGGGGGTGGCAGGGACGGTGTCGAGGGTGGTTGGATCCAGGGTCAAACCAGGGTGGGGACTCGCGATTTTTGGGGTTGGGGTGGAGCCGGGAGTGCAGGAGGCGAAAGAGGCCGGTGTCCTGGCCTTTGCGTCCCTAGTAGCCCGTCGAAGGATTCTGTTACAATGGAAGGATGCAAGGCCCCCAAGCGTGGAGACCTGGATCAGTGACATGGCGGGATTTATAAAATTGGAAAACGTCAAATTTGCCCTGAGAGGATCAATACAAGGGTTCTATAAACGATGGCAGCCTTTTCTGGACTTCCTGGCTCAGAGATAGGTAACTGGGTCAATAGCAGCAGCAACCCGGGGGGGGGTGGTTCATTATTGTAGTGTTTATTCTGTAACTTTATAGTGTGTTATTTGCGTTGTTGTTAAAATGCTGGGTTGGTTCATGGGGATGGGGCGAATGTATATGATTGTTAATATTATTGTTATTTTCGGTATTTTACTAAGGTGCGTTATGTTGTATAAAATCAAAATTTCTCAATAAAAATTATTTAAAACAAAAAAGTTAACCTAATATTCTCATTTTCGGAGTGAAAGATCCCCAATGGTTTGCAATAAATTTGGGAAATTTCTCATGTACTGAACCCAGTTTTCAGCCTATTGGTGCAAAGTGTAGATATGCAGCGCTGAAACTGAAATGGTGTGTATTCTGATATTTAAAGTCCCAGTCGTGCATGGTTGGAGAATTGGTTAATTCAGATCAACAAGAGCCACAGCTACAGTCTTATGTGTTCTCCCATTGTGACGGCATCAATGTCTTAGAGCAATGCACTATTCTCGATGCAGAGCCCTGGGACGGGATTCTCTATTTCAGAGACATGTGTTGACATTGGGACTGATCGGTGGACTTCCAGGAGAACAAAATTGGCGTTGGCCCAGGACCGATTCATCAACTGTTACTGGGCTAGCATCGATGCCACATGGAACATGAGCAATTCCAGTGAAAAACGGCGTCCGATTCGCTGGGGTTGGGATTGATACTCAAGAGGCTACAAGCTCTGCATATTAGCACTCCACTCCCCACACACACTTACCTAGCAACAAGATGGCAGCACAGAGAGTGGCACCCCGGTTTGTGGATGCGGAACTCGAGACCCTGTTGGATGGCATGGAGGAGGCCGGCTATCTTGTACCTTAGGGTGGGAAGGAGGTTGCCAGCTGCTGCCATACACCAGTCCTGGGCGCAAGTGGCAGAGATCAGAAGCGCCGTGGGTCCCACCTCCCGGACCGGACAGCATGAGCTTCTCAGGGCTGCCAGGGTGAGTAGGCAGCACTGTGCCCCTGGCACCAACTCCTGCCCAAAACACCCACAACCTGCCCCGCATCCGGAGGGCGACCAAAACCCACCCACTGGCAGTGTGCATGTTCCCCACCCTGCACAAAATGCCAGCACCCATACCGGCCCAACATAACCGGGTGCCCTGGCCACGGACACCACCAACTGCCAACCCCCAGCATGCGTCCAACTGCCTAATACTCTACACTTTCTGTCTTCTCCCACCCCACCCTCCAGGAGAAGGAGGCACATAACTGCCGGAGGGAGAGAACACCGGAGGACGACCGCCAGACCGGCAGCCCCTCATCCAGCGGAGTGGTTGGCACTGGACTGGTTGGTGGGTCCGCAGAGAGGGTAGTCGTCGAGGAGGAGGTCAGCATCGGGTGAGCAAGTGAGCACCTGCTGAGTTGTGGTTCCCATGGCACATGTGTTACCACCCCTCTCCATTTCCTCACCACCACCATCCCGACAACACCCCCCACAGCGTCCCCTACTGCCCCACACCATCTCGACACCACCCCATTCATCACCCCCACACCACTACCCACCAGCGCAGCGCGCAATCCAATCATGCGTCATGTCTTGTGTTTTGCAGGATCACTTGCCGATGGGATGGACCCTTCTGGTGACCCCTGCCCCCAGCCTCAACTGCAAGCAGATTCCCTCGGCGTGGAGGACATGGACACAGAAGGGACCACCCCAAACATGAGACACCCAGAGCACCAGTCCGGGACAACACTGGCTTCCCATCACAGCTATCTCCAACACCGTCCACCAGCCCAGAGATACTCGCCTCGGTTGGGCACTTTAGTGAAGAGGCTCCTGGGACACTTTCTGGTGCGCACAACACATGCGCCGTGGTACATCTGGTGGAGGTAGGAACCCCCGAGGGGGCGGACGGTCGGAGCTGCTGCCTGGACAGATTTCAGGCATCTGGAAAGGGCGGTTCCATCAATAATGGAGGTGCAGCCACAGAGCCAGGGACTACGAGGAGTTGTCAACAACCATCCAGCACCTGTGGCGCAGTTGGAGAAATCCAACCGCCTGCAGGGGCAGGAGGCATTGCTGACCATGTGTCCTACCCAGGCCAACACCTGGGGTCCACGGTGGGGGTCTTGGGGGCAGAGTTATCAGCCAGGGGTCAGGATGTCCAGGGCCTGGGGCATTCTGTGCGGGTGGTGGTCAAGGCACAGGACATGTCTGCCCTGTCACAGGCAGCCGTGTACCAGAGCCACCTGGATGTTGCAGCGGCGCTCCAGAGCTTCGTCCAGCCACAACGGGTCATGGCTGAGGGCATCAGTGACATTGCCAGGGCGCTGGCCGACCACAGCCGCCACAGAGGAAGGTGGCCCAGTCACTCGGTGATGTGGCACAGTCACTGGGTAATGTGGCAATTGGAGGGTGGTCATGGGAGGGGTTAGGCGGCTGGGGGGAGGGGGTGGAGTTTCATGAAGCTGACCAGGCCCCCTAGTTGGTCAGCCCGGAGGCAATTCTGGCGTCCTGTGTGCATTGACCCAGGTGCAAATGTTTTGCGGCCTTCTGTGTCCACCTGGGACCCATGTCCTGCCCATCCTTGCTCTCCCCGCATCCACCTCGCCAGAGTAGGCCTGCCGTTCATCCTCCTCCTCCCGCATGCTGCCACTCTGCTGTGAGGTGTTGTGGAGGATGCAGCAGGCCACCATGATGTGGGAGCCTCTCCTAGCGCTAGACTGCAGGGGCCCCCCAGAGCGGTCCAGGCACCTGAACGGCATCTTCAGGATGCAGAAACATTGCTCGATCATGCCCCTGGTCACGGCATGGCATAGCTGTCATGGGTCTCCGCGTGGTCTGCGGCCTCCGGATAGGCATCAGCCATGACCGCAGCGGATTTCTTATGTTACCCAGGGGCCAACCCCTCTGCTGGGGGGGGGCATCGCGAAGATGTCAGCAACCGTTGAGTGTGCCAGGATGAAGGTGTCGTGCACACAGCCCGGGTAACCGGCACAGAGGTGCATGATATGCAGCTCATGGTCACACACCAGTACGTTATAGGACAGAGGTCAGAGGTGGGTTTTTTACGCAAAGACTGGTGAGGCCGTGGAATGCCCTACCTGCAACAGTAGTGAACTTGCCAACATTGAGGGCATTTAAAAGTTTATTGGATAAGCATATGGATGATAAGGGCATAGTGTAGGTTAGATGGCCTTTAGTTTTTTCCATGTCGGTGCAACATTGAGGGCCGAAGGGCCTGTACTGCGCTGTATCGTTCTATGTTCTACGTTTATTGAGTGGAATCCCTTCTAGTTTGTGAAGACCTGCCCTTCAAGGGCCAGTGCCCATCACTCCCTGGACCTGGGGAATCCTGGTGGGCTTGGTCCACATTGAATCTGACGTATTGCGCCAATGGGCATACAGAGCCTTCGTGGTGGCGCGGATGCACCTGTGCACCGAGATCTGTGCAATTGCAGACAGGTCCCCACTCGGCGCCTGGAAGGACCTCGTTGTGTACAAGGTCAGGGCGACCATCACCTTGATGGCCACCAGAAGCGGATGTCCTCCCCCATATCCTCACGGTTCCAGGTGTGCCATGATCTGGCACAGTCGGAGTCTTTGGCAACATGCCTGGTCTGGCAGGTCCACAAATGACAGGTGTGCTGGTACACACAAGGCCTCAGGCATCGTTACCTTCCCACCTCCTCCTCGGTCTGTTGTGTGGTCGGCTCTCCATCCTCACCGGCTGCCACCCATTCCTCTGGGGCAAGCCCCTGGTCTTCATGGTCCCCCTCGATCAGCTGCTGCTCTTACTGCCTCAGTTCACTCCCCAGGGCTGTGGCTGTGAAGGTCACCATTCCTGGTTGGATTCCGGTAGCCATTGTTTTCAGGGTTGAACGGCAGACATGTTAGCATAGTGTGTACCGACATTCCCAACCAGGTCCAATGGGCTGCATGATGGCCTGGCGTACACTGCAGCCCCTGCCCCACATACCCCCCCCCCACACTACCTCCTCCCCCATCCCTATTCCCACACCTGGCCAATCCCCTTGGCCCTCTCCCCTACGCACCCTGGGCCCCGTTGGTGCCTGGCACCGTGAAGACCTCTGGCCCTGGCACCCATCCCTGCTGGCTGGTGTACCGGTAGCTGGCACGACCCATGCCAGCGGTTTGTTCCGCGGGCCCGTCTGGCAACATCCTGTCGGGGCTACAGTGGGTGTTGCCCTTGTTTAGCCCGATTGCTGCACCGCTGCTGTGCGGCGCCGATTGTGGGGAGTGGAAAGTGGGGGGGGGGGGGGGGGGGCACCCAAACGGCCGGTGTCACTCTGTGCGACCATGAGGCACGAGTGGGCAGTCATTGGGGATGTTGCAGCAAGATGGCTGATTGCAGTCCACGGCAATGGTGGTCCGTGCCTGGATATCCCAGTCCTGGGGGTCACCGTGACCCCATGGCCATTTCCTGGTCATCTCCCGCTCGCCCCCCCCCCCCCCCCCCCCCCCCCTTCCCAGCCAGCCCTGATAGTGTCAGGACCGGCAGTCCACGGTCGTGCCTCTCCATGTCCTACCTCCTCAGTAGCCTGCTCCCCGATTTTTAAAGCCACAAGCGAAACTCGCTGTCGGTAGTTACTCGTGGCGGAGGCGGACCATTGCGGAGGTCCCAGAGAATAGTCAGGCCTGGTAATGATATGCCAACAGATGGTGGCACAGTGGTTAGCATTGCTGCCTACGGCGCTGAGGACCTGGGTTTGAATCCCGGCCCTGGGTCACTGTCCATGTGGAGTTTGCACGTTCTCCCCGTGTCTGCGTGGGTTTCACCCCCACAACCCAAAGATGTGCAGGATAGGTAGATTGGCCACGCTAAATTGCCCCTTAATTGGTAAACAATTGGGTACTCTAAATTTATTTTAAAAATATATGGCAACAGCGTTAACTGTACGTGCAGAGTAGAATGCATTAGTGTCGCTGTCGTGGTACCGGAGGCATTCTGTTGGGTGCTCGGCGCAGGACACGATTTACGCCTCACACGCCATTCTCCGCCCAGTCTCGATTCCTGATTCCGGCGTCAGGTGATGGAGAATCCTGCCCCAGATTTCTTTCCTCAATTCTGAGGTTCACTGGGTTCTTTCTGTTCTGACGATTCAACTATTCTATTCCCCATGGTTTTTCACTGACTTTGCAGCATTGGAATTCATTTATGATAGTATCACACAACTATTTATTGCCTCCAGTCAAACTACAGAAGAAAACTTGATGAATTTTCAAACAATCACAGAATCACAAAATTGTTAAGAGTGTAGAAGGAGGCCATTAACCCATCATGTCTGTCCGACTCTCTAAACAAGCATCGTGATTTACTGCCTGTCTCCTGACTTTTCCCCGTTCCCCTGCACATTGTTACTATTCAAGTAATCATCTAACACCCTCCTGAATGCCTCGATTGAACCTGTCTCCACTACACTTCCAAACAGAGCATTCCAGACCTGAACCACTCATTGTGTAAAAAATGTTTCTTTGACATTACATTTCCTTCTTTTGCAAATCACTTTAGCTTTGTGCCCTCTCGTTCTTGACCCTTTCACATGGGTTTCTCCCTATCTCTCTGTTCAGCCCCCTCATGATTTTGATTATCTCTATCCAATCTCCTCTTCACCTTCTTCTCTCCAAGGAGAACCAGTCCCAGCCTCTCCATAATTCATAACTAAAGTTTCTCATCCCTTGAACCATTCCTGTAAACCTCCTCTGCACTCCCTCCAATGTGTTCACATCCTTCCTATAGCACTGCGGCCAGAACTGTACACAATATTCCAGCTGAGGTCTGACGAGTGCCTTGTGTAGGTTCAGCATAACCTCCTTGCTCTTGTAGTCTTTGTCCGTATTAATAAAGCCCAGAATACTATATACTGTGAAAAGCCCCTAGTCGCCTTCCCATAACAGCCTCCCCGTCAGGCTCCGGAATGTGGCAACTAGGGGCTTTTCACAGTAACTTCATTGAAGCCTACTCGTGACAATAAGCGATTTTCATTAACTGCTCTCTCCACCTGTCTTGCCACCTTCAATGATATTTGCACATATAGACCCAGGTCCCTCTGCTTCTGAGCCTCTTTAAGAATTTTACCTCTTATTTTATATTGTCTCTCCATATTCTCCCTACTAAATGCATCAAATCACACTTCTCTGCATTGAACATTATCTGCCACCTATCTCCCCACTCCACCTGTCAATATCCCTTTTGAAGTTCTACACTGTCCTCTTCATAGTTTATAATTCCCGCCAAGTGTTAGATCATCCGCAAACTTTGAAATTGTCCCTTGCACACCAAGATCTAGGTAGTTCATATTTATCAGCAGAAGCAAGAGACCTGTGGAAACCATGAAAAATTCTCCTCCAGCCTGAAAAATATCCATTGACCGCTGCTCTCTGCTTCCTACTATCCAGCCAACTTTGTATCCGCATTGTTACTGACCCTTTTATTCCACTTTTCTCACAAGTGTGTTGTGCGGCACTGTATCAAATGCCATCTGAAAGTCCATGTGCCCCATCTGTCGAATCACCCTCATCGACACTTTCTGATGCCTCCTCAAAAACTCCAGCATGTTCATTAAACACAATTTTCCCTTTAGAAATCAAGGCAGGCTCATCCTAATCAACCCACATTTTTTTCATGTGACTACCAATTCTATCCCGAATAATTGCACCTCGAAGCTTTGCACCACTGATGTGAAACTGAAATTGCTGGGGCTATCCTTACAACCCTTTATGAACAGGGGTGTAACGTGCAATTCTCGAGCCCTCTGATACATGCCCTGCGTCTAGAGAGGACAGGAAGTTTACGGTCAATGCCCCAACAATTGCCATTTTCACTTTGTTCAAAGTCTTTGAATACATTTCACCCAGTCCCAGTGCCTTGAGGGCTTTTAGTACCAAGAGCCATCTCTTCCTTGTGAATTTGGGACCAGTTTCCTTGTCTGCCACCAGGTCCTGGGTAGCATCTACCTCCTTGGTAAGGACAAATGGCAAG
The DNA here is from genome assembly GCF_902713615.1 of Scyliorhinus canicula. NCBI lineage: Eukaryota > Metazoa > Chordata > Chondrichthyes > Carcharhiniformes > Scyliorhinidae > Scyliorhinus > Scyliorhinus canicula. The sequence continues at coordinate 27,558,465 of NC_052155.1, forward strand.
TATTCATTTAATACCCCAGCCTCCATGTGTAAATTCCCTGTTTGGTCCTCAATGGGCCATACCCCTTTTACTATTCATTTACTGTCCATATGCCGATAGAAGACTTTGGGATTCTGTTTTACATTGGCTGCCAGTCTTTTCTCATAATCCCTCTTCACCTTTCTCATGTCCTTTTTCACCTCCCCTCTGAATCTTTGAACAATCTTTATTATCACGTGCAGACTCCGCACAGAAAGCAAACCCAAGACGGGAATCGAACCTGGGAACCTGGCGCTGTGAAGTCATAGTGCTATCCATTATGCTACCGTACTGCTTCTCCACTCCTTTTGGTTCTCAAGTGTATTTTCTATCTGTCATAAGCACACATTTTCTTCCTTATCTTCATTCCGATATACTTCTTCATCTAGGGAGCTCTGGATTTGTTTGCCTCCCCATTCCCTTTTAAGGGAATATACTTTGACTATGTCTGAACCGTTCCTGCTTTGAAGGAAGCCCGTATTTCAGCGACAGTTTTTCCCGTCAACCTGTTGTTTCAATCCCTTTGGCCTAACTCTGTCCTTGCCCCATTAAAGTTGGCTCTCTGCAGTTAATTACTCCGGGTTGCCTCATTATCCTTCGCTGTCATCTTCCTTAACCTTATGATAAAATGAGCACGCTCATGTCATTCTTAAACTTATACTGTTTAAAGTAAGTTAACACGGAAAATAACGATAAATTAGAAGTTGCATCTGACATCATAATCACAAAAAGTGCTTGGTTGAAAATCTCAGTCAAGTGTTCGAAATAAATCTAGACCTGTAAGTGAGATTGCTCTGAAATGTAACCATTCATCACATTTGCCTAACCTTTTATCTACTTGTTATCAATAAAACTTGCTATCTAAATTCCTTATGATTTGGATAGTTGTGGCTCAGTTGGTAAAATTCCAACATTTGAGTCACAAAGAATAACTTCAAAATGCTTCAATTCAGAGGTATCTGGGTATCCTCATGCATGAATCACAGAAAGCTGGCATGCAGGTGCAGCAGGTAAAGAGGAAGGAACATGGAATTTTTGCATTCATTGTTATTGGTGAGACTGCATCTAGAGTACTGAGTTCAGTTTTGGTCCCCTGACTTGAGGACGGATGTAAATATATTAGAGGCGGTTCAGAGAAGGTTCGCTAGATTGATTCCAGGGAGGAAGGAATTGTCTTATGAAGAGAGATTGAGCAGGTTAGGCCTCTACTCACTCGAAGTTTAGAAGGATGAGAGGAGATCTAATTGAGGTATAAAAGATGCTAAAGGGGATTGACAGGGTAGACGTAGAGTGGATGTTTCCCCTTGTTTGACATTTTATAATGAGGGGCCATAGTTTTAGGTTAAGGGGCGGAAGATTTAAAACAGAAATGAGGAGGAATTACTTCCCTCAAAGGGCCGTGAATCTGTAGAATTCTCTGCCCCAGAGTGCAGGGGATGCCGGAATACTAAACAACTTTAAGGAGGAGATAGGTAGGGTTTTAATTAGTAGCAGGATGAAGGGTTAAGGGAAGAGGGCAGAAAGGTGGAGATGAGGCCGAGCTGAGATCATCCATGATTGGATTGAATGGCAAAGCAGGATAGAAGGGCTAAATTGCCCCTTCTGCTCCTAGTTCTTACGTTCAGTCGGAGCTCCGTACTGCAGGAAAACCCATGATTGGCCCAACCCCAAAATGGGGCATTATTAGGTTGGGCAACCTGCCCAATTGTTACTATTATTCATTCTGATTTATTGATTATACGTTTGCAACTGTATATGACTTTAGTAAGTCACAAGTACTTTTTAAAATGTAGTTACTGTTGCAATGTGGAGGACATGGCAACCATTCTGAGTAAATCGCTTCCACACTCAACAGTGAGATAATAACCAGATCATCTGGTTCAGACACGTTGGTTGAGGGACTTGGCCAGGAGATCAAAGAGAGCGGATTTCCTCTGCTCCTTTTTGAATCATTTTGTGAGATCATTTATGTCCACCAGTGAGGGGCATCTGTTCAATGTCTCAGCTGGCAGAACCTCCAATAGTCTGGCACCCCCCTCAGCACCTCTGTATAAAGGTCCAGTTTGAGTGTTAATGAATGGACGTTAGTGGATGGATGAATGAGTGAATGGGTAGATGGGTGAGGTAGGCAGTTGGATGAGATGCCAGGTGGTAGGGTGGTTGAAGTGGACCGTCGGGTCTTGGCGGTCATCAGATAGTCGAGGGGTAGTTGGGTTGAGAGGATAGTTGGGTTGGGTTGGGTCGGGCGGGTAGTTGGATGGTCAGAAAGGTAGTCAGGTTGAGTTGAGAGAGTAGTCGTGTTGAGCCAGGGAGGGCAATCGGCTGGTCGGAGACCTGGTTGGGTGGAGAGGGTAGCTGTGTTGGGTTGGAGTGGTCACGCAGGAGTAGTTGCACTGTTGAAGGTGCCATCTTTGGGTTGAGCCCGGGTTCGAATTCCAGGCCTGGGGCAATGTCCGTGTGGAGTTTGCACATTCTCCCCGTGTCTGCGTTGGTTTCACCCCCATAACCCAAAGATGTGCAGGATAGGTGGATTGGCCAAGCTAAATTGCCCCGAAATTGGGGAAAAAAATAATTGGGTACTCTTAAATTTAAAAAAAAGAAATCTTTGGGATGAGAATTTAAACTGAGGTCCATCTGCCCTTTCAGCAGGATGCAGAAGATCTGCTGGCTTTATTTTGAAGAACATCAGCCCTGGATGCCTGGTCAATATTTATCCCTGAATCACAAAAACAGATGATCTTCCTGATCATTGTAAGTTTGCTGCTTGGGGGAATTTACTATACAGATATTGCTGGCCACGTTTCCTACATTAGAACACTTCAAATGACTTCATTAGCTTGTAAAATACTTGGGAGGTCTGATGATAATGAAAGGTGCCACATAAATGTAAGTCTTTCCTTTTTTACTGACTTATAATTATAAGGGATGATTTTGTTGTTGCCTCCCCTCCCTAAGCGGCTAAAGAAGGTCCACTCATCCGCCCAGTCGTGGAAGCACTCAGAATGCCTGCCTAGGACATTTAAGAGGATGGGAGTTGCGCTCATGCAGGTACACCACCTGCCAGTTACAAGCTTATTCTAGCCTAGCTTTGGCAGTAGGGGCAGGAATATGAGGAGTCTCACAGGCTTTCAGCTGCTGGCATAGTCCTGGATCACCTTTGTAACTAGGGGCGTGATCTACCTGCTGCGTCACACATAAATGGGAGCACGACGTGGCTGGTAGATGCCAGGAGAAGCCTTCTGCAGGCTTCACAGCAGCCAGCATAACTTGCGAGAGCTACTTAGATTTTGTTAGATATTGCAATCAGGATCCCGCCCAGGATCCCGCATGGTAACATGGTGGTTAGCATAAATGCTTCACAGCTCCAGGGTCGCAGGTTCGATTCCCGGTTGGGTCACTGTCTGTGTGGAGTCTGCACATCCTCCCCGTGTGTGCGTGGGTTTCCTCCGGGTCCTCCGGTTTCCTCCCACAGTCCAAAGATGTGCGGGTTAGGTGGATTGGCCATGCTAACTTGCCCGTAGTGTCCTAAAAAGTAAGGTTAAGGGGGGGGGGGGGGGGGTTGTTGGGTTACGGGTATAGGGTGGATACGTGGGTTTGAGATGGGTGATCATTGCTCGGCACAACATCGAGGGCCGAAGGGCCTGTTCTGTGCTGTACTGTTCTATGTTCTAATGGGCGTGACTAAGCTTTGCGCGTCGAAGTCGGTTTTAAACCCAGGTAGGTCTCCTAACCAGGGATCTATCGGTTCCCAACATCTAACGGCCTCCCCATGGGGTCCCCAGCTGGGCGCTGTTCAGGACCAGGCTAAACAGCACCAGGGGGTGTCCCCCAGGCTATTGGAGGCCTCTGCGTTGTCAGGGACAGGGCAGGGTGGCCCCCTGGAACGTGGGCACCTTGGCACTGCCACCTGGCCATGCCCATGATGGAGTGGAGGGGGGTATGAAGGGTGGGGAGGTGAAGGATGGGTATGAAGGGGCTTCTGGAAAGTTGGGGAGGGTGATTTGGGGTCCTGGAAGGAGGGGCCTGAAAGGGGGCGTGGAAGGCCTGAAAAGGCGAGGGCTTGAATAACCCCATAATGGGCTGTCATCACTTGGGGGGATTAATGCCCATGTGTGTGGGAGTACCATTCATTGCCCAAGCTGGGGGTGACCATCAAGCCCTTTTAGAGATCGGGGCACCCTTTCAAAATGGTGGCCGATCTCTGTGGAGCCAGTCTGGCCAGCGAGATTAGTTCCCCAGTGATGCAAATAATTCTAAGTCTGGGCTTGACCAGGGCCCAAAAAAGTGACTAAATTCTGGTTGGATAGCTGTGGGGAAGTAGACAACAGAGCTGGTGGGAAACTCCCAGCAAAACCAACCACAAATAATACTTAGACAGATTGCCATTAGATTGCGCCCTAGGAGTATCCCGGAAAAGAGGAGGGTTCTCCTGGCTACAGCTGCTTGCAGCCTGGAAGGATTTCCTGCTACTAGAGCCCACACACCAAGTGACGTGGAGGGTTTTACGTTTCTTGCCAGTGCCTAGCCCTCTCTGCCTACCATCGTAGAGAAACTGCCTTCAGCTCACTGATGTCACCTCACTGCCTTGTTGAAGAATATCGAGGGCTTTTGGGGTGTGTGTGGGGGGGGGGGGGGGGGTGTAATCAGGATTAATGAGGTTATTTCTGGTGATAAGGTGGGGGAGAGGAAGACTGGGGACTCGAGGACATGGGGAATTGGAGCTTGAGTGAAAGGGGGGCTGGAGTTAAGAAGTAAGTAGGGCTAGTCTACAGACTAAGAGTCTGGGATGGGAGCTGGGAGTGGGGCTTGGATGAGTGCACAAGAGGAAGAGTAAGGACATAGGGCAGCACGGTAGCACAGTGAATAGCACAGTTGCTTCACAGCTCTGGGGTCCCAGGCTTGATTCCCGGCTTGGGTCACTGTCTGTACGGAGCCTGCATGTTCTCCCCGCGTCTGCGTGGGTTTCCTCCGGGTGCTCCGGTTTCCTCCCACAGTCCAAAGATGTGCAGTTTAGGTGGATTGGCCATGATAAATTGCACTTAGTGTCCAAAAAGGTTAGGAGGGGCTACTGGGTTACAGAGATGGGGTGGAGGTGTGGGCTTAGATAGGGTGCTCTTTCCAAGGGCCGGTGCAGACTCGATGGGTCGAATGGCCTCCTGCACTGTAAATTCTCTGACACTCTCTGATTTTATGACCAGATCAGGGGATTAGAGCATGGACTGGGGAGATTGATGTTGGGTGTAAGAGGATTCGATTGGGAGGGATGAGAAGAAGATTGACGAATATGGGGACAGAATGGAGGAATAGAGATTGGGACTTTGGTGGGAGGAGAGAGTGAGACAAGGCATTCAGGACTGGGGGTGATGGGGGCTTAGGCAGGGAGAAAAGGGTCAGGGGGCTGTGGGTGAGCGTGGGGCCTAGCATTTCCTCAAGGTGACATGCAGTCGGAAAATAGAGCAATAACACTGCTGAGAGTGCAACAGTCAGTGAAGGGGTGAATGTAACCTGGGACTTCACACTGGGGAAATATCTAAATATTTAATCTCTGCTGGATAATGGGAAAAGGAAAGGCAAAGGTTTTAACGTTGCTCCTTATACCATGGAATGCATCACATTAGTGTCTTTTGAGATCATGACTCGAACATAATTTAGAAAGGGCAGGTAACCTAGATGATATTCCCTCTCTCTATCCCAGGTCTACGGGAATGATCAGGTGCAGGGAACCTGGTTCACGTGGGTAGGACCAGTTCTTGATATATTCCACTCGGCAAGAGTCATTGACTTACCCCTATGTTTGCACAGCATCTTAATGTAGTAGAAGAGATTGGTGCACAGGTTGAATGGAGAAGGAGTCCCTGATTTTCTGATCATGTCACGGATCAGCATGGCCCTCCCAAACTTCCACTCGGTGTCTGACTGCGCCTGGATCCGCTGGTAGGTGTCACTCATCATGGCGATTAGCAAGTTAATCAGAACAATCAGGGTCATGACAAGGTACATTCCAAACACAAACTTGACAATGAATTGGGTAAAGGTAGGTGTCCGATACAATGGAGGCAAAGTGTCTGGATCCACCATACCGAACAGAGCAAAGAAAAGGAGGACAGTAATATCCAAAGGGTCTTGAATATTGTAATAATCCTCTCCCGAACTCGAACTATTGCCAGCAGATGGGTTGACCAGCAGCACGGGGTATACAGGCTGGTAAACAGCTGAAAGTTGCATGGTAAAGGCTACATGAAACAGGGCCAGAATGACTGCAAACCTGGCCAGGTCCTTCATCAGGTCTCGGATGATGACAGCCCAGGGGCCGAAGAGGTGGTGGAACGTGAGGAACTCCAAAAACTGAACAAAGCAAAGCGTCATGGCCACTGCGAGGAAAATGTTCCGAGCAAAGAAGCAGTGTAGCCGGTCATGATCCCGGAAAGCAAAGGCCAGCAGGTGACAGAAGACGGCAATGGCTGAAAATCCCAGGATGAAAACCCGTATCCAGGCTAGTCCCGTTCTCTCCCCGGGGTGGGTCAGTTCCGAGACCAGCATTCCTGAAAGCCAAGCGAGCAGGAGCCATTCATTCCAGCCGGGAAGCATCCGCCCTTCATATATAGGGCTAAGTGGGGGGTAGACTATGGTTAATATAAATAACACCAGGAGAAAGATGTGAGAAACCAAATGGCTCATGAATTTCATGATGGGAATTCTGTTGAACCTGTGCTTAAGCGGAAGGGAGAACATCAGCCAGATAGGAGGGCAAACCAGGAAGGTAAAGAACAAAAGGACTATTTTCCAGTGGGCCCACTTCAGGTTGCCGTACCAGACATCGGTCAGGTACTTCTGAACTGCTGGGTGAGCCACCACATCCTTCTGCTCACATTCTATTAAAGCATCCAGCATTGTTGTGCCACGGTGATCCACAGCACGGAGAAGGAATCCGGCGCTCCGGCAACCTGACGCCACGGTGAGGAGTTCGGCCGCCATGTTTTCGCAGTACTTGGCCGCTTCCAGCAGCTCCATCGACCTTTCTTTTTCCTTCAGAGCTGTGATGCCAAAAGCACGGGAGAGCTTGATGGCAGTGTCCATGGGGGCAGCTGAGTGCAGTACAAACTCTTCAATGACCTTGTTTCGATTGAGCTTTCCACAGACCATGAGGTCAAAGATAAACTGTAACAACATATACAAAGGTTGAGTTAGTTATTCTGATGGGCTACAAGGCTACAAAGCCACACCCTACTTTATCTAATGTCACTCTGTGCTTTCCCCCCTCATCTGTTTATCCAGCTTCCTCCTAGTTGAACCAATGCTATCTGCCTCCCACCAAGCCTTGGTCGCTTCCACATACTAACCACACTCTGTATATCAAAGTTTCTCCAAAATTTGTTTTTGTTCACTCAAGGGCTTTGGGCATCGCTGACTAGGCCAGCAGATATTGCCCACTCCTCACTGCCCTTGAGAAGGTGGTGATGAGCTGCCTTCTTGAACCACTGCAGTCCAGGAGGTGTAGGTACATCCACAGTGCTGTTAGGAAGAGAGTTCCAGGATTTTGACCCAGCAACAGTGAAGGAACGGCAATATATTTCCAAGTCAGGATGGAGGGGAACCTCCAGTTGCTGGAGTTCCCAGGTATCTGCTACTGTTGTCCTTCCAGATGTTAGTGGTCGTGGGTTTGGAAGGTGTTGCCTCAGGAACCTCGATGAGTTACTGCAGTGCATCTTGTAGATGGTGCACACGGCTGCCACTGTTCGTCGGTGGAGGAGGGAGGAAGTACCACCTTGGAATTGTGTGATTGAATATAACAGTTGGCAAGCCTGGGATGGGAAAGAAGGGAAGATAGCAAAGACCTGAGTTAACCTGGACAGCAGCTGATCAATGCCATTTTCTCAATAACAAACAACAAATGACCATTCCATTTGCCACTGGGACAGACTGAATTCTGAGGAGAGGAAGCATGGGGGTGGGATTCAACACACCAAGCACACCAAAACCATATGAAGTCACAAACTGCTGCAGCTTGTGATGGCATAGTGAGCTACAGAAATTCTCAGGTACCCTATACTCCTCTGCTCTTTGTGAGATCTTGTTAAATCTCGTGTGTGGTGAGTGCTAAGTGTATCCATACAGACTGCTAAGAGCCATATGCTGCCCCTAAAGTGCTGGATTCAAACAGCAATTAGTCCAAAAGGCTGCTTTGCACGGGTTCTCCAACTTCACTGGAAGTTTTAGGCCATTTTTTACCACTGAACCACTGGATCTCAGATTACTTCAAGTGACAGGCACAATAAACTCATGGTTGAGGTAGATGCCGGGATTTGGGAATTTTCTTGACCCCGCAATCTCGTCTCCATCTTAGAGGAGCCGGCCTGGCTTATGTTTGTCTTACGGAGGACTAGGGATGGGCCCAACATTTTGGAATCAGGATAAGAGACAGAGGTGGACCAATGCTGATGTGGCCCGGTTTAGAACATAAGACATAAGAGATAAGAACTAGGAGCAGGAGTAGGGCATCTGACCCTTCAAGCTTGCTCCGCCATGCAATGATCATGGCTAATCTATTGTGGACTCAGCTCCACTTTCCCGGCCGAACACCATAACCCTTTATTCTTTAAAAAACTGTCTATCTTTATCTTGAAAACAGTTAATGAAGGAGCCTTAACTGCTTCACTGGGCAGGGAATTCCATAGATTCACAACCCTTTGGGTGAAGAAGTTCCTCTTAACCTCAGTCCTAAATCTACTTCCCCTTATTTTGAGGCTATGCCCCCTAGTTCTGCTTTCACCTGCCAGTGGAAACAACCTGCCTGCATCTATCCTATCTATTCCCTTCATATAGAACATACAGTGTAGAAGGAGGCCATTCGGCCCATCGAGTCTGCACCGACCCACTTAAGCCCTCACTTGCCCCATATCCCCGTAACCCAATAACCCCTCCTAACCGTTTTGGACACGAAGGGCAATTTATCATGGCCAATCCACCTAACCTGCACGTCTTTGGACTGTGGGAGGACACTGGAGCACCCGGAGGAAACCCACGCAGACACGGGGAGAACGTGCAGACTCCTCACAGACAGTGACCCAGCAGGGAATCAAACCTGGGGCCCTGGCGCTGTGAAGCCACAGAGCTATCCACTTGTGCTACTGTGCTGCCCTAATTTTATATGTTTCTATATGATTCACAACCCCCCCCCACCCCCACCCCCGGCATCCTTCTAAATTCCAACGAGTACAGTCCCAGCCTACTCAACCTCTCCTCAATCCAACCCCTCAGTTCTCGGATTAACCTAGTGAATCTCCTCGTCGAGGTCTATCTCTGTGGATGAGAACAACGGCACCTCAACACAAAAATAAAGCAATGGGGATAAGCTTTATGGCACTGCCAACCTCATCCTTTTTCACTTCTCATACCTTCCTCACCACCCTTCACCCACTTTACCCCCACCCACACCAAACCTCGCTTGCCCTGATCTGCCTCCCAAGCAAACACTCTTGTTTCTAGAATAACAATTTGCAAATGCCCATAGAACTGTCAAAATTTAAAAAGAAATATTAGCCGCATGAACCGCTGGAAACAAAACACTCCCCCATCCAAAGTCAGGTTAGCTCTGAATATTGATGACACAGGTACACTTCAGATTGCAAACTTTCCTGATGAATTGTAATGCCAGAAACAAATCAAGAAGCCTTCCCGATATTGGCCGTGTACATGAACATCATGGGGATCTGAATTGACCATCTTTAAAATGGTGCCAGCAACTTTAAACACCAAGTTCTCATTCATTGTAACTGGGCCCAATTCCCATGCTGGTGGAAATAGCCAGTGCTGGGAATGAAAGACAGACTTCTAATATGGGGGTCTCTGATACAGGGGGACTCTGATTCGATGGGTCTCTGATATGGAGGGCTTTGATATGCGGTTTCTGATATGGGGGGTCTCTGATATGGGGTCTGCTGGGGGGTTTGATGGGGGAGGTTCTGATGTGGGTCTGGTGGGGGGTCAGGTTGTCCTCATGCGTGTGCTGTGGAGGGGGTGGAGGGGGGGCAGAGAATCCCAGCAAGTTCCCCTGGTTGGGGAGAGGAATGCCCCTACTTATCATTGGGAGGCAGGGAGGAAGGGGCCAGGATTTGCATTGTAGTGGGGAGGAGTGCCAGCTGCCGGACATCAGTATTGGGCTGCCAGCTCAAAATGGCAGCCTGAAAGGGGGATATCAGAATCCAGGTGACTCTCCCCTCATGGCAAGAGAGAGGGAGTTGCTCGTGGGCGCCGCTCCTAACGTTGGCCCAGAATAGGAGTGATTCTACTCTGCGGGAGAACTTATTCTCCCAAACGGAAAATCCTGCTTTAATGACCAGGAAGCCAGTGGTAGGAGTGACACAAGATTTATTTAACTAAAATAAAGTCCGCCCATGGCAGTAACGGTCCACAATCACAGTCCCCATTGGGTCAACCAACGTGCCGGTCCCTGCTCGGGCCGGTTTCTATGCTCAGTTTCCCGAGCCCCAGCTGGGTGGGCTTCCGCCCAGTACCTGAGAAGCTTGTATTCCCAGAGTCCGAGGGAGATCAATTATGGTTTCCCCATGGGCCTCGTGGGGATTATGACACCTGCCCTAAGTCTCTTGACATTACAGGTTCCAATTATAAATAGCAAAAATATTACACTAATTAGAAAGATCAAACAGGCGCACACACTGAACCATGCAGACAAAAGTTAATAAAGTAGGTTGTTTATTGATTCTGTCAGGTACCTTATTTTTTATATAGATGTCTATTCATGTGAATTACATCAATATGAATTTCTTATTCACTCATATTTGGCCATGTAAACAATGTAGCTTGATCGATATTACCAATGCCGAGAAGGGTGGTGGCAGCAAGATAACTGGGTAAATACTTGAAGGGAAATCTTTGCAGGTTATTGGGGGGGGGGGGGGGGGCGGGGCATTGCGACTAATTGGCTAGCTCTTTCAATGGGGGCCTGATGGCTGGAATGACCTCCTCTTGTGTTATTCTTTTAAAAAATAATTAAATTAATTTATGGGATGTGGGTGTCGCTGTTTCGGCCAGCATTTATTGCCCATCCCTAGTTGCCCTTCAGAAGGTGGTGGTGAGTTTCCTTCTTGAACCGCTGCAGTCCTCCAAGTGTAGATACACCCACTGTGCTGTTAGGGAGGGTGTTCCAGGATGTTGCCCCAGTGACAGTGAAGGAACGGCAGAATATTTCCAAGTCAGGGTGGTGAGTAACTTGAAGAGGAACCTCCAGGTGGTGCGGTTCCCAGGTATCTGCTGCTCTTGTCCTTCTAAATGGTAGTGGTCGTGGGTTTGGAAGGTGCTGTCTAAGGAACCTTGGTGAGTTACTGCAGTGCATCTTGTAGATGGTACACACGACTGCCAGTGTTCGTCAGAACCCTAGATAGTCGGTGATGGAGGGTTTGAAGGTTTGTGGAAGGGGGAGCGATCAAACGGGCTGCTTTGTCCTGGATAGTGTCAAGCTTCTTGAGTGTGTTTGGAGCTGCAGTCATCCAGGCAAGTAGAGAGTATTCCATTACATTCCTGACTTGTGCCTTGTAGATGGTGGACAGGCTTTGGGGATCAGGAGGTGAGTTACTTGCCTTAGGATTGTGAGCTTTGACCTGCCCTGGTAACCACAGTATTAATATGGCTAGTCCTGTTCAGTTCTGGTCAATGGTAACTCCCATGATGTTGATTGCGGGGGTCAGCGATGGTAATGCCATTGAATGTCCATGGGCAGTGATTAGATCCTCTCTTATAGGAGATGGTCATTACCTGGCACTTGTGTGACACAAATATAACTTGTCACTTGTCAGCCCAAGCCTGGATATTGTCCATGTCTTGCTGCATTTGTACACAGACTGCTTCATGATCTGAGGAGTCGCAAATGGCGCTGAACATTGTGCAGTCATCTGCAAACATCCCCACTTCTGACCTTATGGTAGAAGCTTGATGAAGCAGTTGAAGATGGTTGGGCCTGGGACACTACCCTGAGGAACCTCTGTAGAGATGTCCTGGAGCTAAGATGATTGACCTCCAACCATCACAACCATCTTCCTTTCTGCCAGGTATGACTTGTACCGGTGGAGCGATTCCCCCCCCGGTCTCTAGTTTTGCTAAGGGTCCTTGATGCCATACTCGGTCAAATGCTGCCTGATGTCAAGGGCAGTCACTCTCACCTCACCTCTGGCATTCAGCTCTTTTGTCCATGTTTGAACCAAGGCTGCAATGAGGTCAGGAAATATTCTATGAAAAAATTAATTGTGCTGAATGTGATATAAATGGTAGCATGCTATCCGCGTAGATTCAACAGAGGTGCTGTCCACAGTTTTGCACTTCAACCGCCTACCTTGCGATCCTCTGTTAGTTTAAACGTGATATTGTTCTTTCGGATTAAAAAGCTGACCACCTCTTGGTGATGGTCAGCTGCTGCATACTGAATAGGAGTCTTTCCTTCCTTACATTCCAACTTGGGAGAAGCTCCGTTTTCCACCAGGAACTGTACTGTATCCAGGTAACCAGACTTGGCTGCAAAGTGCAGTGGAGTCCAACCATTCTGAACAGAGGAGTGAAAATAGTCAATTGAATTCAACATTGTGATCATTTTCGTTTTCTAGCTCAATGTTGCCCTCCCCCTCTATCCCCCACTTTGTACGGTCGCCTTTTCTCTGACTGTTGGGAAAGAGGGAAAGCAGAGATATTGTGTCATGGAACTGTCTCTTTAAGAAATGTATTTGTCTTTTCACATGGTGATGTCAGTGATGTTGTTTTGTGTGTGGAGCTGAGCTGTGGCTGTGAGGTCTGTTTTACTTTCGCTTTCAGTTTTGACTGCTGTGGACTACAGACAGAGAAAATAAGTGTTTTGGCCTGTCTCTCACTATTTTCAATTTAAATATCTGTTCCAGCAAAAAAAAACATTGATTATAGCTACCTGCTTTGCAACTTAAAAGATATAGTTTGCCTTTCGGAAGGGTTTAAAGCTGCTCGTGAGACAGGGTCAGAATCTCAGGGAAAGCAAATCTTATTCAAGTGAGAATGCAGAGTGCTGGGTCACGCCCTTGAAAAGGGGCTTTTGTTTATGGGATTTTGTATTTGAATTGGAACAGTTAAGGGGGAATTCATTAAGTGTTATAGATAGATTACTGCAGCTGGGTGGTGTATTTATGTTTGTAATTGATACAAATTCTTGCTATGTGTTTATATAAATGTTAACTAAGTTCTTAGAATAAAGCTTGTTTTGATTAAAGTGTCTGGGAAGACAGATGAATAACACCTGAAGGTTAGAACCAGGGAATTACAGACTGGTTAGCCTATCATCTGTGGTGGGAAAATTGCTGGAGTTGGGATGGGGTAACTGAACACCTCCACAAACGTTGGTTGATCAGGGAGAGCCAGCATGGATTCGTAAAGGGAAGGTCATGCCTGACTAGTCTAACTGAATTTTTTGAAGAGGTGACTTCGATAGTGACCAGGGGAATGTCTATGGATGCTATTTACATGGATTCCAGAAGGCATTTGATAAAGTCCCACATAAGAGATTGTTAACTAAGGTGGAAGCCCACGGAGTTGAGGGCAAATGATTGACTTGGTTAGTAACGCTGTTGAGTGGCAGGCGACAGAGAATGGGAATAATGGGTAATTACTCTAATTGGCAGGCGGTGACTAGTGGTGTACCACAGTGGTCTGTTTTGGGGCCTTAAATATTCACATTATTCATGAATGACTTGGATGATGATGTGGAGATGCCGGCGTTGGACTGGGGTGAGCACAATAAGAAGTCTTACAACATCAGGTTAAAGACCAACAGGTTTGTTTCAAACATGAGCTTTCGGAGCACTGCTCCTTCCTCAGGTGAATATATGAACCTGAGGAAGCTCGTCTTTGAAACAAACCTGTTGGACTTTAACTTGGTGTTGTAAGACTTCTTACTGGACTTGGATGATGGCATAGACAATCATATATCCAAATTTGCGGATAATAAAAAGTTAGATGGCATTGTAGGTAGCCTAGATGATTGCAGAAAATTGCAAGGAGATATTGACAGACTAGGTGAATGGGCAAAATTATGGCAGATGGAATTTAATGTCAGCAAGTTTGCGGTTATCCATTTTGGACCAAAAAAGTATAGAGCATAGTACTTTCTAAATGCCAAGTGGTTGGTTACAGTGGATGTGCAAAGAGACTTGGGATTCAGGGATCCTTAAAATTCGATTAATAAGTGCAGAAAATAATCAAAAAGGCTAATGGAACGCTAGCCTTTATATCTAGAGGATTGGAGTATAAAGACACTGGGGTTATGCTGCAGCTATACAAAACCCTGGTTAGACACCACTTGGAGTCACTGTGAGCAGTTCTGTGCACCACACCTTAGGAAGCATCTTTTAGCCTTGGAGGGAGTGCAATGCAGGTTTACAAAGATGACACCTGGACCACAGGGGTTAGGTTACAAGGAGAAATTACACAGATTCGGCTTGTTTTCGCTAGAATTTAGAAGGTTATGGGGTGATCTGATTGAAATATTCAAGATATTAACAAGGAAAGATAGGGTAGATATAGATAAACAATTTCCACAGGTTAGAGATTCTAAAACATAGCCTCAAAATTAGGACCAGACCTTTCAGGAGAGATGTTAGGAAGAACCTCTTCACTCTAAGGGTGGTAAAGGTTTGGAACTCTCTCCCACAAACAGCAGTTGAAGCTCGATCAGTTGTTAATTTTAAATCCGAGATAGATTTTTGTGAAGCAAAAATATCAAGGGATGTGGGCCAAAGGCCGATATTTCGAGTTAGACCACAGATCAGCCATGATCTCATTGAACAGCGGGACAGGCTCGAGGGGCTGACTGGCCTACTCTTGTCCCTATGTTTCTAGCCACAGGGAGCAGTGTGCCAGTGCACTTTCTTTATCATGATCAATGTTCTGACTTTGCTTGGCACAGAATTGCAATTGGAAACCATTGTCGAGCAAAGGTGCATTGAAACACTACACAATGTGCTTGCTGCACTTCGGTTCAAAACCAAACTCTTCAATTAAATTCTCTTATCACTGAATCACCAAGGGACAAAAAGAAAATGAAGGGAACACACTCGGCAGGCCGACTTCTCGTCCTACTGAACACCACAATGCACAATGGATGTGAACATCATGTACTGGGGTTTGCAGTTGCCGATGAACAGATCTCAATGAGCAGATTGGAGGTGGCTAATGTTAAATCTTATCACCATGAAAATTAGGTGATGGCAAATCAGTTATCCATTTTACACTGGGATGGATTCTTAAGTCAGCAGAAAATAAAACTCAGTCATAAAGGCAGAGAATACAGAAGGGTGGCATTTCTTGCTCCTTATCACCCACCTTGTCTGTGACGTTGATCTCAGCCCCTTGGCCAAGCAGTGCTCGCGCCATCTCAATGTGACCATTGGCTGTAGCCAGGTGCAGGCAGGTTCGCCCTCTGTTGTCTTTGAGGTGCAGCTGGGAGGTGGATTTACTCAGGAGGAGCCCAACCACTGCAGTATGTCCATTCTGCGCTGCGAGGTGGAGTGGGGTGGAACCCTGGAACAAGATTCAACTGGTCACTTGTTTGTGTGTTCTCTACTCAGACGTTGGTCCAACATCGTGTCAACACAATTCTACAAAAAATATGAAATGGCTAACATTCTGCTGAAAGTAGAGGTGCTGCAATGCCTTCTCATAGAATTGACAGTGCTGAAGGAGGCTATTCGGCCCATCGAGTCTGCAATGGCCCTTGGAAAGAGAACCCTACTCAAGCCCATGCCTCTACCCTATCCCTGTAACCCCGCCTAATCTTTTTTCGGATACCAAGGGCAATTTAGCATGGCCAATTCCCCTAACCCGCACATCTTTGGACTGTGGGAGGAAACCGGAGCACCCGGAGGAAACCCGCGCAGACACGGGGAGAACGTGCAGACTCTGCACAGACAGTGACCCAAGCCGGGAATTGAACCTGGGACCCAGGCTGGCATTCTTGTAAACTGCTTGTGAACGTTGGGCACTTCGTCCTGCAATTGGGACGCCGTGACCCATCACTCCGCGACCTTCCGACAGCCGCCTGTGACACCCCCACCCAAGGGGTTGTGGCCCTGAGTTTGAAAATGACTGCCTTAAGATGTACTTTGCAATGGGTGTTAATATTAAAATTGTGTATTTGGTAAGCGTATTTGGAGAGTATCATGAACCAATTATTTCACGTTTAATAATTATTTTTCTTGTTAATTAGCAGGAGCCTGTGGCTTTGTTCCTCCAAGTGATCTAAAAAAAAGTAGAAGTTACTGTCTTTTGAGCCAGGGTTATATTCTGGGACCTTCCCATCCAGTTATAACACCAACAGGGATCGGAATATCTTTAACATGGAAAGAGAAATTCCTGGAAGTGACAGTGCTCTTAGTGCCAATCCATTACCAATGAAGAGCTGTTGTGTTTATGGGGTGTACCTTGCCTGTAAGTTTTGAGACACCATTGACCTTTTAAAAAATTGGTGCATTTTCAAGTGTTGATTGCTATTGTAAATCATATTTAAAAATGTATCAGACTGTTTCATTCCTAATTGGATTCTGAGAATTGTTTATAGGAGTTCAGTGATTTGTTTTTGTACATGTCTGCGTGTGCATGTGACTCTGACAGTGCGTGTGAATGAACGTGTAGTCATAACATGGAAGGTCCCTGTGATGTCCAGCAAAACTACGGGAAGGCAGTGCAGGCTGTGCAGAGCTGGAAAAGTTTACTTTCCACCAAAAGCTACATAGAATTTCTGAGGAGGCAGTTAATTCTTTCCACTTCTAACCCCCAAACAGCCAACATTATCAAGGTTGATATTTCTGATTTACTTTATCACATCTAATATTCCCCACTGCTCCCCCTTAACTACAGTTTCTGTATTGTCGTCCTCTTTTGGGAAGTCAGACGCAGGGGCTGGGTATATCAGGGTGTCATAGTTCACCTCACTGCCATTCTGGATTACAAAGTGTTGGGTGGCACTATCGCTGTGCTAAATGAGATAGATTTCAAACAGATCTCAACTAAAAGCTGGGTACCCATTAGGCTCTGTGGGTAATCATCAGCAGCAGAATTGTATACAACCACAATCTGTAACCTCATGACCCAGCATATCCGCCACTCTGCTATTACCACCAAGCCAGGGATCAACCTAGGTTCAATGAAGAGTGCAGGAGAGCCATCCAGAAGCAGCACAGAGAATGCCTACAATTGAGGCGTCAACCTGGTGAAGCTACAACACAGGTCTAACTGTGTGCCAAAGAGCAGAAGGAGCGATCAATAGACAGAACTAAGCAATCCCACAACCAATGGATTATATCCACGCTCTGTGGTCCTGTCACATCCTGTCTTGAATGGTAGTGGACAATTAAAAAACTAACTGAAGGAGAAGGCCCCACAAATATCCCCATCCTCAATGATAGGGAAGCTCAAGCATCAGTGAAGAGAAGCCTGGAGTCAAGTGGTTCTGAATCGTCAGATTAGGAACAGTCAAACACTGAAGAAAAACACTTACATTTTAATAATTAAAACACAAAATGAAAGTTAAAATCTAGCATTTAAATACTATTAAATAAAATTACAATAGCAGGTACAGAGAACAATAATGGGAAAGCTGCAAGTATGGGTATAGTGTTAGTAACAATTTACTTCAAATATTTTAGAAGAAATATTTGGACTTGTTTCACTATCATTACGCATTGACTTTGGGGGAAAATTCCTTGCTCAGAGAACCCAAAATTCTAAGATTTTAGACAATTTAGGAAGTAAGACATATTGGATGAAAGTTCTCCTGTTGGGGAAAGAAAAACTTGAAAAGGAAGACTAGAGCCTTTCACAACCTCAACCTATCCCAACGTATTTCACAGCCAATGAAGCACTTTTAAAGGTTGGTCGCCCTTGTCATGTAGAAAACAATGGGCGTGATAGGATGGCCATGCTGTGCCGGTGGTCGTTGAAAGCCGGGAGACACCGCTCCTGGGATTTACTAGGCTCGCAACACCTCGCGAGATTAAATGTCGCGAGACGTTGCGAGGTGAATCCCACCCAGAATGGGTGGATCACTTTTTGGCAAATATGCATATTAGAGCGAGGCAGTAAGCCAATGTGCAGATTCCTGAGGTAACTCAGAAACCTCGATGATCGCTGTTCTACACTGATCCCCACAAAAGGGGACCAGACAGAACAGCACTCGTGGGGGTCTCCAAAGGGATTGGAGGCCCCCAGCTACATGCCCTTTGGGCAGGGTGGCATCGTGGTATTGCTGGTGCCACCTGGACACCCTGGCAGTGCCAACCTGGCAATGCCAAGATGCCTAGGTGACACTGCCAGCTGACATGGGTATTGCCAGGGTACCAGCTTGGCACTGCCAAGGTGCCAAGATGGCATTTTCTGTGCACGCGTGATCAGGCCAGGGTTGCCCGGGTGGGTGTTGGGCAGCGGCATCCCGATCTCTCGTTACAATGGGATTTCCAGCGACTGGAGCTCCCCATTGTAAAAAATGGGGCTATCTGCGGCCTTGGCTGTTCAGGACCCTTATTCAACACAAGTCGCGTTGAATAGTGATGTGCTTCAAGGCACTGCGTGTGCCGGGAAGCACGTGGCTAAACGCGCTCACTAGGGGACTTTGTCTCCTTTTGGGAAGATCATGCCAATGTGATTTTACTAGAAAAAGTTATTGATAGGTAGAAAATATACTTGTGCGATGTTTATTTTTAAGCAGGCAAAGTCGCCATTGTCCCAGATGGCCATAGGCTGCTTTGCGGGGCCGGTTTAGCTCAGTGGGCTAGACAGCTGGTTTGTGATGCAGAACAAGTCCAGCAGTGAGGGTTTAATTCCTCTACTGGCTGAGGGTATTAATGTAAACCCCACCTTGTGCCTTGCCTGAGGTATGGTGATCCTCAGGTTAAATCACCACCATTCAGTTCTCCCCATCAAAGGGGAAAGTGGCCCAAGGTCATCTGGGACTATGGTGACTTTATCTTATGTTTAAGCTATCTCTAGGGGGGATGGCACTCCCATGGGTTTAGCATGAATTAATGTTTTGATTTAATATTTCACATGTGTGTTTGACGATAGACAAAAAGCATATTAAAAAACGAACATGGAAGCTAAATATGTACATGGGGAGGGGGGCATAATGATACACCGATTGGATGAGAAGGAGTGAGGGCAGGCTCATGTGGAGTATCTACTTGTTGGGCTAAATGGGCTGTCGCTGTGCTGTAAAGTTTTGTTTTGTAATTCTAAGTAAACTCCTATTTTGTAGACTCAGTCCAGCTCTTTCACCGAATACTCTCATCGACAATCCTCTATTTGCGGAAACTTTCAACCTGACAGCCAGAGAACTCCCAGTAGTTTTGCTGCTTTATCAATTGAAGTGAAGTCACATCAAAGAGCTTAAATACATTTAAAAAAATTATAAGTGGGGTAATGAGTCATCGTATCAAGTTTTTGCTTTACTTGCCATGTTCCCACAATCATTGGCTGACGTCATATGTTTTGAACGTTTGTTAAGTGGCTGTCGCATCCTGTGCAGAACAATCTCCCAGCCTTTCAGAAGAATGGAGGGGTTACTTTCAGATATTGAACTCCTTATCTACTTTGACCAGCCAAGTACAAACTTTCAGGCAATGTCAATCACTGATTGCAGCCCTGCTTAGTCAACTGGAATGAATAGATATGTCGATTTTAAAAGGTCGCTGTAATTGCTGATGATTGGCACTGCCATGGTTGATGGAGCTTAATGGAGTTGCTTGCAGAATTTGAAGCTCGACCTTCAAGCTGAGGCCTCAGTATTGCTTTTGGAGCCCAGGTCAGAGGGAAGCTGGCTGAGGAGGGCCTGGGATTGGGTAGGGCAATCCGGCCCCAGTAGCCTCCGTCACCAAGGCCAGGAATTGGTTGAAGGGGTAGTGCAGGTACAGATGTGCTCCATCTTTTCGCATTGCATGACTGCCCCTGCCTCCAGGTTCTGACACAGGTCTCGTGTTAATCCGCGGAGCGAAGGCTGTGGGAGGTTGGCAAGCCAGTCTAACCAAGGCAATGGCGGTGGTAGAGCTCAGAGTTTGTATGGCCACAGCATGAGCATCACAGGGAGCTTCCATTAGTGGCACAGCCCTCTGCAGGGTCTGTGTAGCTGCAGCTTCTACTCAGATGTCCACACTCTCCATGGACAGTGTTGATGTCTTGCTTTGAAAGCCAGGACAAGTTGGTAGTGGACACCTTTACGTGTTCCAGAAACATCCTGGAAGGCAGTTCAGTCATCTGATCATTTGTTGGTGCTCAGAACTTAATTTTAAATTCTGAGCACCTAAAGGGCGGCATGGTGGCACAGCTGCCTCACAGCACCAGACATGGGTTCAATTCCGGCCTTGGGTGAATGTGTAGAGTTTGCACATTCTCCCCATGTTTGCATGCGTTTCCTCTGGTCTCTTCCCACAATCCAAAGATGTGCAGGTTAGGTGGATTGGCCATGCTTAATTGCCCCTTGGTGTCCAATGATTCAGGCTAGGTGGGATTATGAGGATAGGGCGGGAGAGTGGGCCGAGGTAGAATGCACCTTTGGAGGATCAGTGCAGAATCGATGGGCTGAATGGCCTATGATTCTAAAGTTTGTATCCACTATCCTCTTCAGCAGAGCGAGGACATGAGCTGGCCTTCCAGTGAACTGTTTTCATGCTGGTTTGTACTTGCAAAATCACCCACTGTGGACTCTTCAAACGCATTGTACTCGGAGGAGGCGTGCTCATTGTTCTATTAATGCTTGGGAATGTTAAAGTGGGTGCCAATTCTCCCTTGTAGTCTATGTGACTGCAATAACTGAGGTAGCTAATGAACCTAAAAACACAGAACTGTGATAAGGGTTAATAAGTAACGGAAAGAGTGACCACCAGCAGGTTGTCATGTTGCTTGTGCAACGGTGTGAGTGAGAATGCTAAGGAAGGTGCTCAAACACCCCACTGTCCCTGACCTTCAGCACAGACATCTTGCACAGTGCAAGTCTTCTCTCTCTGTACCGTCTCCCAATATTGATATGGTGGCAGGACCTCCTACTGTGCTCAGCTGCCCCTTCCTTTTGTTTCCTGCAAGAGGTGTGGAATTGGGTTATCATTTCCAACAACACTAAAGAAGCTTGACACTATCCAGGACAAAGCAGCCCGCTTGATTGCTCTTCCACAAACATTCAATCCCACCGCCGCTGATAAACAGCGATGACACAAAAAGAAGGCGGCGGTTAATGCCATCTTGTCTCGGGGAAAAGGCTGAGCAGATTTCACTGGTTCAAATGCCGTATCCGAGATTCATATTTGGTGCTTGGAGCCTGCACGGGATGTTTATGGAGCCTCCCTACCCACCAACCGGCTCTATTCCTCCCTCACGATTCACCCAAACGACCGTCTCAACCTGAGCTACTCTAGGTACTGCGCATGCTCCAGCTCACCACGCACGGGGAGTGATTGACAGCAACTCCGGACCAATAGGAGGAAGGGGAGGACTGAGCGGGAGCAGCTGGTCCTCCAACCAATCGGAGTGAATGAGAGTCGGGACTGAGCCCAAATCTCTCTCACTGGCTGAAACTCTGCATCATTTTGAAAGCTGATTTCTCTCAAACTCCAGGAGAAAACTGGACCTTCCTGTTTGTGGCATTAAACAGATGAGAGGAAATGAAGGGATCTGGAAAGCAGCAGATTCTTCATGTTGTTCCAGGAAAGTGGGGCCTGTGGAATGTCAGGTTTTACACGGCACATGCTCAGCCTGTGGTTTCACGCTGCATAAAGAATCTGAAAACAAGGCAAGGGAATAATAAAAATCGCTTATTGTCACGAGTAGGCTTCAATGAAGTTACGGTGAAAAGCCCCTAGTCGCCACATTCCGGCGCCTGTCCGGGGAGGCTGGTACGGGAATAAACAATTAATGGTAGGACCCGAGGAACTACAGAGGGTCAGAGAGACCTTGGTAGGCATTTCCATAGGTCCCTGAAGTCAGGAGAACAGATAGATAGGATAGCTGAAAAGAAATATGGAATATGTGCCTATATTAATCGAGGCATAGAATATAAGAGGAGGGAGGCTATGATGGAATGGGCGGCACGGTAGCAGAGTGGTTAGCACTGTTGCTTCACAACACCAGGGTCCCAGGTTCGATTTCTGGCATGGGTCACTGTCTGTGCGGAGTTTGCACATTCTCCCTGTGTGGGTTTTCTCCGGGTGCTCAGGTTTCCTCCCACAAGTCCCAAATTACATCCCTGTTTTGGTGATTTGGACATTCTAAATTATCCTTCAGTAATAATAATTATTATTATAATCGCTTATTGTCGCAAGTAGGCTTCAATGCAGTTACTGTGAAAATCCCCTAGTCGCCACATTCCGGCGTTTGTTCAGGGAGGCCGGTACAGGAATTGAACCCACGCTGCTGGCATTGTTCTGCATTACAAATACTATTATTTGGTTATGAAATGATTTGGAATTACTTCACGATATGACAAAGGACTACATAAATACAAGTTTATTTTGTTTCAATTCTACCACGCATCGCCGCAAGTAATTATTTTTACACATTTTTACACAGGGCAGCACGGTAACACAAGTGGCTCGCACTGTGGCTTCACAGGGCCAGAGTCCCAGGTTCGATTCCCCGCTGGTTCACTGTCTGTGCGGAGTCTGCACGTTCTCCCCGTGTCTGTGTGGGTTTCCACCGGGAGCTCCGGTTTCCTCCCACAGTCCAAAGACGTGCAGGTTAGGTGGATTGGCCAGGCTAAATTGTCCTTAGTGTCCAAAAGGTTAGGAGGGGTTACTGAGTTAAGGAGATAGGGTGGAAGTGAGGGCTTAAGTGGGTCGGTGCAGACCCGATGGGCCGAATGGCCTCCTTCTGCACTGTATCTTCTATGTTCTATAATCTAGTTCCAATGAGAAATGCTCCTTTGTCAACTTGTTCCCATTCGGGCCAAAAAGTATTAAGAAAAATGATGGCTGACAATTTCCACTGTGCCGAAAAAGAAAACTGGAACAGATTATGAGAGTCTTTATTAATAAACATGAAAACACAAAAGTATTGCATATTTTCACTGAGATTCCCATCTCAGAAACATTGCCCAACTTTGCCCATGTCTCAGCTTATGTGTTGCTGAAACCCTCATTTGTGCCTTTTTTTATCTCCAGGGTCAACTTTTCCAATGCACTCAAGTGAGAGTACAGGTCCAACATGTTGCCTATAGGGAGAAATATAACAATAATAATAACTTAATGTCACAAGTAGGCATCAATGAAGTTATTGTGAAAAGCCCCTAGTCGCCACATTCTGGTGGCTGTTCGGGGAGGTCGATACGGGAATTGAACCTGCGCTGCTGGCCTTGTTCTGCATTACAATGCCAGCTGTTTAGCCTACTGTGCTAAACCGGCCCTGAGGAGCAATTTGTTCAAGAAACCCTGGATGTTGAGAACAATCCAGGATTGGATAAGGAGAAAGAGAAAGGCTTTTGGCAAGTCCAAAGGGAGGAATTCAACTGTGGCCCTAGAGGAATATAGGGCGTGATTCTCCCAGACAGGGAGAAATCGTAAGGCTGGCGTCAAAACCGGGCGGGTTTGACGCCAGCCTCCCCCTCCCCGACCGGGAACCGATTCTGGTCCCCGGTCGGGGCTAGCATGTCGCAGCCGTGAACTCCGGTATCGCGTTAAGCCCGCTTGCCAGAGTTTGCGCCGGCTGACGCGTCACATGACGTCAGCCGCGCATGCGCGGATTGGAAGACCCCAACCCGCGCATGCGCAGATGACGTCATCGCGCATTTGCGTGAAACCCGCGCATGCGCGGGCCGGGATGCCCCTCAGCCGCCCCGCGAAGTGATACAGCGGGGCGGCAGAAGGACAAAGAGTGCGTGGGAATCGGACCCGCTGCCCGCGATCGGTGCCCACCGATCGCGGGCCCATGGCACCCTTAGCACGGCCGTGGTACTGCCGTGCCAATCGGTGCCATGGTTTTCAAAATCGGGACTTTACGGCCGTTTTTACGAACGGCCAGACCAGGTGTGTTTGCCGTTCGTAAAAACGGCCGTAAAGGGCTTGGACTTCGGCCCATCGGCCAGCTGAGAATCGCTGCTGGCCGTAAAAAAACGGCGGCAGCGATTCGTGTCAGGAGTCGGGCGTGGTGGGGGGGGGGGAGAATAGCGGGAGGGCGTCAGACTAGCGTGGCCGTAAAAATTAACGAACCCAGCTATTCTCCGCACCGTCGTGAGTGCGGAGAATTGCGCCCATAGTGTTATAGGTCAGGGTTGAGAGAATCCCAAAGTGTATCATGGAGTTCACCTGACCCACAACTTTTAATAGATTGTGGTATGGGGAGCACACGGCCCACTCTACAGGTGTGGTGCAGCAGAAATGGAAAAGTATTTTTTGAAATGAAACAATGTTTAATCTATGAACTCAAGTTAACCTTTTTAAAACAAACAGTGAATATCTTAGCAACCATTAATTCAAATACACCCCCCAAAGAATACAACACTAAATAATCTGTATGCTGTTCTTTTAACATCCAGAAGAATGACAAGGAGGACCACCGTCCAATGTAGGAGGAAGACTAACAACCTCCAATGAGCTGCAAGGTAAGTTAACACCTCTTTTCTGGCATTGTTCTGCCTGTCACCCCTCAAATTCCCAAACTGCACCCCGCCACCACGCCCCCTGCCCCAACTATCTCCCTAAATCACTGGCTGACACTTCGCAACCTCCCCACATCCAATCTTCATGCTTGAACCAGAACCCCTGACACCCATCAGCATAACCCTTTTGTGTCCGGTGCGGTGCCCACGCATGCCACCGTTCAATGACAGCCTGGGTGGCAGCATGGGCTCGCAGGGCAACATGTGTACCTTCGATCACCCCAGGACCTGGTGCATCCTGGTAATGACAGAAAATCCTGAAACTTGGGCACCTTGGTGGGCGTGGACCAGCTGGAAGTTGATATAGTCAGAAGCCCGGGCATACAGGACATCCGTAACCTCTCGGATGAGCTATTGGGCTCTAGATTGTGAAATGCCACACAGGTCCCTGCTCAGCCCTGGAATGACCTGGTGGTATAAAAGCTCAGTGACCTTACCTCAAGTGGAACCTTGCACCATGCAGAACCATCACATTGACGAAAGAAAAATGCCAAGTTATAAGTGTGCTTATGACTATTACAAATAGCATGGGGAAGACCTCTTGTTATTCTGTGTCTTATACAATCTCTATAAACCTAGAGTACGTTCACTAGCCGAGCCTTGTGAAGCAGCAACTGATGCAAATTAATTCAGCAAAGTTGGCCACTCACCTGCAGGCTGGTTTGAGTGTCTACCTGAACCCCGGGGTAGTTCAGCAGGAGTCGCACCAAGTTCTCGTGTCCAGATTGTGCCGCCAGGTGTAACGGTGTGTACCCTGACTGAAAGCAGCAACAATATTGGTTTTAGCCCCAGGTCAACACGTATTTCCACAACACTAACTGGAAAACAATTACTCAATTTTCGCAGGGAAGATGACAAATTATAACTTCGTGAAAGAGGCACCATCTTCCGAAAAAAGGTGACCTCAATTTTAATGATTTCCAGAATAATGAAGAGTAATCGCAGCCGGTTATCCCCCACAACGAAATGCCGATTTACACTGTTTCTCCAGAGTCTCCACAGACCTGTCGCTGAAGCTACAGTGGCCAAACAGATTAAACCCCTTCAGAGATTCACCGCCGTTGTTTACAGGACTTGGCAGAGTTCATGTGTCGAGCAACTTCAACCGAGAGCACTGGCTTGTGAAATGAATATGGCTGAAGTCTGCCTTCTGTATTCAGGCTAAGCTCTCCTGAATTTAAAACAAACCTAGAACCTCTCATTTTGACTCTGCTGTTATTAGCTCTAAAACCTAAACCTAAACGTACAAACAAGACTAAACATGGGAATGACATGGGAGGCCCCACTCCAGTCAAGTCTGGTCCAATAATTAAAGGATTTATGAGTATATTTAATTCCTTTTTTGGATAAAAATGCATCAGGAAATGATTTCCCTTATCTTGTGAGGAGTACTTCCCAGATGCTACACAATGCTGACCTTCTCTTCATTGTACTAGCGTGGCTGTAGCCTCGGAATTCATGACCCCACACATCTTTAATCACTGAGTAAAACAGGAGAATTTGCAACCAACTTTGGGACCATGTATACTCATGAACAGTAGCAGCAGTGATTTTCTGCATCAATGATTGTATTGGATAATATCACATGGCCCCTTAATGTCTGCCATAAATAGATCTCTGCATCCTTTATCTGAGCTGATTTCAACTCAATATACTCCCGATAATGTATTTTAATGAAAAGATTCATTTGCAATGAGGGCTTTGATCCTAAACTCAAGATGCGGAAGTATAGGAACAGGAGCAGGCCATTCAGCCCTGGGGCATGATTTGATATTCAGTGAGATCATGGTTGATCTGTAGCTTAGCTCACTCCACCTACCCTGGCTCCAGTCTATCTCCTTTTGTACCCTTGGCTGGCAAGAATCTAGCAATCCGAGCCTTAAACTGGTGAATTGTGTTACCACGTTTGCTTCCTATGGGAAAGAATCCTTTACAGTCCTTTGCATTAAAACTGTACTTTAAAAAAGATAAATTTAGAGTGCTCAATTCATATTTTCCAATTAAGGGGCAATTTAGCATAGCCAATCCACCTACCCTGCACATCTTTGGGTTGTGGGGGCGAAATCCATGCAAACACGGGCAGAATGTGCAAACGCCACACGGACAGTGATCCAGAGCCGGGATCGACCCTGGGACCTCAGCGCAGTGAGGCAGCAGTGCTAACCATTGCGCCATCGTGCTGCCCTTTCATTGAAATTGTACTTAGCTTCACTCGTGATGGCCTGGCTCTAATTGTTTTTTGATCATTCATGGGAGGGCTGTGGCTGTTGCTGAGTAAGCCAGCATTCCTAATTTCCCTTGAG
Organism: Scyliorhinus canicula; assembly: GCF_902713615.1. NCBI lineage: Eukaryota > Metazoa > Chordata > Chondrichthyes > Carcharhiniformes > Scyliorhinidae > Scyliorhinus > Scyliorhinus canicula. The sequence continues at coordinate 27,585,444 of NC_052155.1, forward strand.
ACGGTGATGGTGAACCACCTGAATGAACTGCTGTGTGGTGTGGGTACACCCACAGTGCTGTTAAGAAGGGAGTTCCAGGATATTTACCTGACTACAATGAAGGAACGGTGATATATTTCCAAGTCAGGAGGGTGAGTGACTTGGAGGGGAACCTCCAGGTGATGGGGTTCCAGGGTATCTGCTGCCCTTGTCCTTCTAGATGGTAGTGGCCACGAGTTTGGAAGATGCTGTCTAAGGAACTTTGTTGAGTTACTGCAGTGCAGATGGTGCACACGGTTGCCACTGTTGGTCGATGGTGGAGGGTTTGAATGTTTGTGGATGGGGGAGCATCAAGCTAGTTGCTTTGTCCTGGATGGTTTTGAGCTTCTTGAGGGTTTTTGTAGCTGCACTCATCCAGGCAAGTGGAGAGTATTCCATCACACGCCTGACTTGTAGATGGTGGACAGGCTTTGGGAAATCAGGTGAGCTATTCGCTGCAGGATTCCTAGCATCTGACCTGCCCTTGTAGCTAGTCCAGTTCAGTTTCTGGTAAATGGTAAGCCCCAGGATGTTGATGGTGGGGGATTCAGCGATAGTGATGCCATTTGAATCTCAAGGGGCGATGGTTAGATTCCCTCTTGTTGGAGATGGTCATTGCCTGCCATTTGTGTGGCATGAATGTTGCTTGCCACTTGTCACCCTAAGCCTAGACATTGTCCAGGTCTTGTGGCATTTGGACATGGGTTGTTCTAGTATCTGAGGAGTTGTGATTGGTGCTGAACATTGTGCAATCATCAGTGAACATCCCCACTACTGACCTTATAATGAATGGAAGGTCATTGATGAAGCAGCTGAAGCTGGTTAGGCCTAAGTTAACGTAGAACATACAGTGCAGAAGGAGGCCATTCGGCCTGTTGAGTCTGCACCGACCTACTTAAGGCCTCACTTCCACCCTATCCCCCTCCTAACCTTTTTGGCCACTAAGGGCAATTTATCACGGCCAATCGAGCTAACCTGCACGTCGACTGTGGGAGGAAACCGGAGCACCTGATGGAAACCCACATAGACACGGGCGAAAGTGCAGACTCCACACAATGTCCCAGCAGGAATCGAACCTGGGACCCTGGTGCTGTGAAGCCATAGTGCTAGCCACTTGTGCTACCGTGCTGCCCTTAAAGTTCCATTGAACCTAGACTCAACCTCAGGAGAGAACGATTCCCTCAATCTACCCTATCAATTCCTTTGAAAATCATAAAAATCTACATCAAATTAACCCTTAATCTGTTTGCTTTTACAATGCAACCAATCTGATTGATGCATATAACCTTCTGCAGTCATGTGACTATGCCATGATGCTGCCTTGGAGACAGACAGCTGAAGATCAGTTCAATGAAGCCTCTCACAGAGACTGACACTGATGCCAAAACTGCAGTCCTTATGCATGAAATACAACCTCCTAAACTCCAGGAATATAAACTTAGTTTATGCAATCTCTCCATGCCATTTAAGACTTGGAGCCCTGATAACATTCTGACAACAAAGCAGGTGCTTTCATTTGTTTGTTCAGTGCTCCATTCTCGAGGACATGAAATCCTCAGTTAAAAAAAATTCAATAATATGGATTTGCCACTGAAAGTGATATTTGGCTGAGGACAGCCAGAACTGCTTCAAAAGTTAAAAAGCGGACCTTGGTGGGGTATCTCGTTGCTTACATTTGTCAACCGGTCAGATTTTTGTGTGAGGAGGATGTCAACTCTTACTACCTCGCTTGCCTGCTCCTTCGATAGTTGTCCTTCGTTGGTGGTCTTCGGAGTCTCACTGCGTATGGTTGCAGGCACCTTGGTGAGGATCTCCCTCACAAACTCCATCTGGCCAAAATGTGCGGCCACATGAAGGGCTGTGAATCCCGTCTTTAGGGAAGGAAAGGAATCTGATTAGATTATGCTGCATTCAAGATTCAAAGAGCACAGGGCCTCCCTAGATGTGTGTGCACTCATCCTGAGGAAAGGACCTAGAGGTGAGAAAAACCTCAAGGTCGTAACAGCCAACAATGATAAAATCACTGGCAAACTACTCACATCACTACCAGGAAGATTGTGGCAAATGTAAAAATGTTGCTTTTGAAGAGACGGTGGAATTTTACATTCAGAATACATACAGAATAACAGACAATGGTAGTCTGTTACATTCAGAATATATTCATAATAAAACATTGGTAGTTTGGCTTTTAAGTTATTTGGTTCAGATGTAGAATATAGTATAAATGCATTCCTGTACGATTACTGATAGTTTGTTGGATACTGAATGGCTAATGGGCTGATTGTAAGCAAATAAAACTCAATGGCTGTATTCTCTTTTGAATTAGTGGGGCTTTGGGTAAGCGGTCACGTGATGTTAAATGTCACTGCATCAAACCTGCCAAACTGCGTCTGAATTTGTTTCCAATTAACTGCTAGCTCCCTTTAAGACCTGTCAGAAACCTACCACACCAAATTTTAATAGGGTCAAGGGGTAGTGGCTAATCCCTCGCCCCACCCTTCTGAATTTCTGGCCTAAACTGCATAACAGCCACCATTACGTCAGCGATGAAAAGACCTGCCCCAAGGTGTCTCCGAGATGCACACCTCGCTGAGGAGGTCATTTTGTTAGCTTCTACTTGAAGGTTGCACTTGTATTTGGGGTAGGGTCTTTGCTGCTATATTTACTCAGCTTAGTTCAAAGAACAGCTTTGTACTCTGGGTCTCCTAATGAGAAATTCTTTATCATGTTATTATGAATCATAGAATAGAATCCCTACAGTGCAGAAGGAGGCAATTCGGCCCATCGAATCTGCACATACTCTCTGAAAGAGCAAGGCCTAATCCACTGCCCTCGCCCTGTAACCCCGCTTGGAGGCGATTTAGCATTACCAATCCACCTAACCTGCACATCTTTGGACTGTGGGAGGAAACCGGAGCACCCGGAGGAAACCCACGCAGACACAGGGAGAACGTACAAACTCCACACAGACAGTGACCCAAGCCAGAATTGAAGCCGGGTGTCTGGCGCTGTGAGGCAGCAGTGCTGACCACTGTGCCACCGTGCCGTCCTATGAAGAAGGAGGCAATGAAAAAAAGGAAAATAAACATGCATTTATTTATATAGCCCTTACATGATCATCCGTGGCTCAAAGTGCTTTGTACCCAGTTAAGTATTTTTGACGTGCAGCTGCTGTTGTAATGCAGTAAACACTGCAGCTAATTTGCAGATCACAAGTTCCACAAACAGCAACAAGATAATGATGAGATGATCAGTTTTTTTGGTGTTGATTAAGGGAGAAATATTGGTCAGGACGTCAGGGCTAACCAACCTGCTCCTCTCCAAAATAATGAGAAGCTTTTATGTTCACTGAGAGAGCAGACAGGGCCTTGTTTTAAAGTCTTGTACAAAAGACAGCACCTGAAGCAGGGTAGCGCTCCCTCAGTGCTGCATGAGATTTATTGATTTATGTGCTTAAGTTCTGGAGTGGGACTTGAAACCTATCTTTCTCACTCAGACGCAAGTATAGCTACCAACTGAGCTATGGCTGACACCCATAAAGACAGGAAGAGGTTATAGTTTGAAGGCGCTTAAGAATTAGACAACAGCAAAGATATATTTTTCTATCAAGTAAACCTTCACTCACCAGGGACTACAGACTAAAATATTTTACTTAGGCAACCCCAAAGAATTCGTCTCCTCTTCACCTGTAAATTGCTGTGTTGCATAAATTGGGCTGAATTCTCTGGTTCCCCCAGCCGCGTGTTTCTCGGTGGCGCTCCATTCGCTGGCAGCGGGATTCTCTACTCCCGCCGCTTGTCAATAGGAATTCCCGTTGAAGTCACCTCATGCCGCTGGGAAACACATGGGCAGCGGTGCGCTGCTGGCAGGAACAGAGAATCCCCATTTTGTAGTGCCACAATGTTGGATAGCCATCCTATATGTACGCGCAGTTGGAAATTATGCACGGGGCTTTGTGGAGGGGAGGGAGCATTTTAATATCTAAATGTGCCTCTAGATTGCTTGAGTTCGTTGCTTCTGATGCCAGCACTCTACACCTTGAGCATCCTCAAAGTGGGTGGAGATCTGGTGTGACAGATTTCATAGAATCATCATTGAATCATAGAATCTCAAGGGCAGCACAGTGGCGCAGTGGTTAGCACTGCTGCCCCACGGCGCCGAGGACCCGAGTCCAAACCCGGCCCCGGGTAACGGCCCGTGTGGATATGCACATTCTCTCTGTGTCTGTGTGGGTTTCACCCCCACAACTCAAAGATCTGCCAGGTAGGTGGATTGGCCATGCTAAACTGCCCCTTAATTAGAAAAAGAAAAAAAAAAGAATTACAGAATCACTACAGTGCAGATGGGCCATTTGGCCCATCGAGTCTGCACCGGCATTTCGAATGTGCACTCTACCCATGTCCACTCCCCCATCCACCCCATCCTATCCCCATTACCCCATAACCACCTAGCCCGCACATCTTTGGACTGTGGGAGGAAACCGGAGCACCCAGGGGAAACCCGTGCAGACATGGGGAGAAAACGCAAAATCCACAGTCAGTCACCCAAGGCTGGAATTGGTCCCAGGTCCCTGGCGCTGTGAGGCAGCAGTGCCACAATGCTGACAAGTTTTTCCATTAAGTCAACCATTTTAGCCCATCAGAAAATCTGAGCTGTATCGTAAACCATGGATAGGTTCTGTGCACAATGTAAGCGCCTTGAATTGGTTAGACTTTTATCTAAGGCGTGTCTGTGTTCTACAGCATTAATGTGTAAGCAACGTCAGAGTTCATGGAATAAAAGGGACAGTAGCAACATGAATTGGCTGAGTGGCAGGAAATGAAAAGTAGTGGAGAACAGTTGTTTCTCAGACTGGACAATATTTATAGTGGATTTTCCCAGGGATTGACGACGGCAACTGGAAGTATTGTGACCCATGAGGAGGATGGTGCGGAACTTAAAAAGAGCATTGATGGGTTGATGGAATGAGTGGGCAAGTGGGAGATAGAATTTAATACAAGGAAGTTTGAAGTGATTCATTTTGTTCGGGCGAATGCACAGAGACAATATAAAAGAATGTGTACATTTCTAAAGGGGTGCAGGAGCTGTCAAAGCTTTGCTTCTTCCATTCATCAGGGAAGATTTGGAAGAGATTTGGTATTCTTGCAAATCAGTCCTGATCAATGCAAGACAAAAAGCTTCGACAGAATGTTTCTTTCTCAGTAGTACTCAAGTTTGGTACCACCAAGAGACTGATATAAATTCAAACTGAAAGAGAATATAGAATAAATAAACAGGCAATGTCTTTAACCTTTGTACTGGATATTTTAAAGGATATAGTGCCTTTGAGGGCTTCCAGGACATTGATGTGCCCATTTTTAGAAGCTAAATGAATTGCATTCATCCCCTCCTGGTAAATGAAAAGAAAAAAGAAACAATCAAAATAATTACATTCAGGAATAATAATAATCAACAAATATAGCAAGCAAGAAAAATGCTCGACCTCATTCAAAATTTAACATAATCCTGTCTTTAAACTTGTTCAGAATATTGGCAATAAATTGTAGCATGGAGCTAATTTGCTCTAATTTGGGGGGGGGGGGGGGGGGGCGCTATTGGGTGGTGGGGAGAATTCAGGCTCTGTGGGGGTGGGGGGCTGGTTGGGTTCACTCCGGAGGGAGGCGGCCCGTTTCACTCCGGAGAGGGGCCGGGCGGGACTTACATTTGGGCCCGTAGGTTGGGGGTGGGGGGGGGGGGGGGGGGAATCCCATGCAGCTGGAGGCCAGGTGTTGGGGGGGGGGGGGGGGGCTATCCCATTGGGGGTTCGGGTGGGTGGGGGCTGTCCCATGCGGTCCTCGGGCTGGGTTCTTAGAATTGTTATGCTGAAGTTAGAAGTAGTTTTATTTCAGCTTTGTGTTGTTGGAATCATAGAATCAAAAAATCATCGATTCTGGGTCTGCTCTGGGGATGTCAGGATCCGGGTCCAATTAAGGGGGGTGAGGGGAGGGGGTGTATCGGGCCTACTCTGGGGATATTGGAGTTGGGTTCACTCTGGGGTGTTGGGTCAACTCCTGGGAGGACAGGGGGTAAGGGGCGGTGGTGGTGATCGGGTCCGTTCTGGGGGGCATCTGTGAGGGTAAACCCTTACCTGGGAATGTTTCAGAGAAATTCCCCAGCGCATCATTGGGGTACCCCAAAATCCGACGCTGGGGGGTACAGGAAGTTATAGGCCACGGATTTGTGGGAACGGGCCATTAGCACCAAGCATGATGATTTTAAAAAAGTCTGAAAAGAAAATCTGGTTTAAAAAAAAACTAGGACCCTAGGACCCACTTCCAACAGATAGGGGACTGTGTAAAGATGATTAAATAAGGAATTGGAGCACCTATGTGATTTGTAACTTGTAAATAAATGTGAGTATGGTGCAGCTGCACTGAAGAAGGGGATTTGTTCAGCTACTTGACAAACGGTATGACATGAAATGTTTAATATGGTCTGAAGGTTAAGAAAGCATTTTTAAATGATCAAGGCTCTGACACATATTCCGTACAGAAACTAACTTTAAGAGAATTATTTGACCATTAGAGTCAAATTCAAGTAAAAGTAAGTTTGGTTTTGGATAAATGAAGTATAATGGTAAATGATACTTAACAATAATCCTCCACAAGATGAATGCAGGTGAAGGGAGAGCTGGTGAATCATTTAAGTTCATGCACAATCTATTGTTTTAATTATATATATTATATGCCAAAAGCCGGGAGATTCCTGCCCTAAGGATATTTCCCTCTCAAAGGAAGAACCGTTAGGTCTGCAGGTGGGGAGTGTCAAATCAAGTCATCAAACAATTCTAGTAGTTTTAGTATGTTATCTGCAATATGTAATCAAGAAATCAAGAAAAAGCTTTCTAAAAAGGCATTAATTTTTAAACAGCATCATGTGCACCTCCTTCGCCATTAAAATGTTTACAATGGTCCAGTATATGACCCTCAGCATGATGTAAACTAAAAAGCTGACACTTGAACAGGGTGACGCATGGGGGAGGGGGGGGGGGGGGGAAGAAGTAGTGGTGACGGTGACCATTCTGACGTTTTTAGTACCAGCCCAATGTCCATTAGTCCGAATTGTTGCAATGGGTGATTGACAATGGGTAAGCGACGAACCCCCCAACAACGGTTCATATGGGGATGCCCTTACCGAGGGATGTTGAGTTACTGGGGAGGTGGCAGTGTTCATTGGGTAGCTGCTTTCTTCAGATGGAAGATGAACCAGAGGAGGAGGAGGTAGGTCAAAAGAACAGCTTCCTAACATTTCGACTGAGGTCAACACACTGTGCCAACTGTTACGAGTTGTATACTTTTTCGGTCTAATTGGTTAATGCATCATATCTATTCTGCTGTTTCTTAATAAACTATCTTAAAATTACTTATGATTAGTTGACTGTCTATTTGGGTATCTGTAGCCCTCGATCTTACAGGTGGCTGTTGACCGTGTGACTGAAACCGGCGTCCGATATTGATATTCTTTATTACCCCAAGATCCAGAAGGGACTTGAGTAGACCACAGTGGAACACCGACAAGACAGCAGCTGCAAAGTGACTATGCAATCTTTGTCTTTTCAGAACTATCAGCCAGTCTGAGAACCAGACTCTGAAGCTAGCTGCCAGTCAATAAGGAAACAACCTGTTCCAGTTTAAATTTCGCCTGAGAAACAAACTCATAGATATACGAATACAAGAAACCTCACAACCTACTGCCAACTCTTTGCTTTATGGGACCCTTACTTCAACTTTTAACCATCCTATCAATTTAAGAAACCACTGACCTTCCATGTGGGAGGCTGGTCATTTTAAATCAAAGACTGAATTAAATATAATCTGTAAAACTGCACTATCCTTATCTGCATTCAATCTTTGTGTATGTGTGTTTATATGTACACACGCGTGAGACTGAGGGTGTCACATTGTTTTAATTTTGGGGTTGGTACATGAGAATAAATAACCTTCATTATTTTAAAGTCACAAAAGCTTGCTGCTTAATTATTTATTTGGAATACCCACTCAAGGTAGGAAAAGATGCAACTCTTTCCATACAGGACATATTGATTAGGGTGATGGAAGAGCAAAATTAATTCTACTTGTGGCAGCACATAAAGAAAGAAACAAAATAACTGGGTTTCCAAGTGTAACTCAGCAGACTCATATTGAGTAGAATTACATAGAAATTGCAGTTAAACAGTCCAGTCACCTCAGCTGGTCGCAATTAGTGTTCCAGTCCCATAGGAGCTTGTTTCTACCATATTTTTCTAACCCGAACAGCAAACATCCTTATTTTCCTTTCTCCTTAATATGTTTAGCGAGCTTCCTCTGAAATCCTGTCATGCTTTTTTGCCTCACCTACTTCAAATAGCAGCCAGTTCCACACACTAACTACTCTCTAAGTAAAGTTTCTCCTGAATTCCTGATTGGATTTATCAGTGACTTTCTGAGGTTTATGACACCACTCCGCCCCGGCTCCCATTGCCAATTTTAAAGCTCCCACATATGGAAACATTTTCCCTGTATCTTCCCTATCAAACCCTGTCCTGATTTTAAAGACCTCCATTAGATTAATACGCACGGCATTCTCATCAGTGGCCGATGCCCCAGCCTCCAACAGCACCTTAACAACCTCTGAATGACCACCAGCAGCGGCTAGATGGAGTGGAGTGGAGTCTTTAGTCTGCAAAAGGAAAGAGACAATTTTCAAAAACAGGCAAAGTCGCTGCGAAAAAAAGAAGGCTCCTGTTGCTTTTTTCCTGCACCACTTATAACGAACATCCTTTATTAGTAAATGAAGCCATTTCCTTTGATGGTTGTGAGGTGAGGAACGTTATGTTGGGAACAAAGTATTTATTTACGAATTGAGTACTTTCAATTCTGACGAAGCTCGACAGTGAGTCGGGATGAAGGACAATGTTAATGTTGTCAAGCAGAATGAGTGATTGAGGAAACGCCGACAACAACTTACCTTTGCCCAGCATCTTTTATGCAAGGAATTTTAAGCGCAAAATAAAAGGGAAGAGTGGGAATTGGGAGGAAGTGTGACTGAAAGGAGTCATGGGGGTTTTATGTTATTAGGACCTGACTGTAATTTTAACTTGTTGGCCTGAGGCAGTGGGTTTCCCTGTTCTTTCATGGGACGTGTGTCATTGGAAAGGCCAGTAATTGTAGTCCATCCTTAACTGCCTTGGACTGAGGGCCATTTCAGAGGGCGATTAAGAGACAACCATATTGTTGGAGATCTGGAGTCACACGTCAGATCAGACCTTTGTTAAAGGACATTAGTGAACCAAACGATAGTAGCATTCAATTCCAAATGTTATTGAACCTATGCCCCCAGGGCAGTAGTTTGAGCCTCTGAATTACAAGCTCGGTGACATTACCATTACATCACTGCCTCTCCTGGCAGATCTGGTGGGTGAGCAGATTAGGACCACAGGAACATGAGCCTTTCTGCTGAAATGTGCTTGTGGAGCCTGGAGGAGCAGGAACGCTGATTGCTTCCCTGCTAATGATTGTGAGAGACCCACCTCCCACTTCCCAGCAACCTCCGAGTCACATGGATTTCCACAGTTTCTCCCGACATTCTGCCAGAACGGGTGGGATTTCCGCTGACAGCCTTTTAATGTTTTTAAATACCGTTGCTGCAGCAGAGATTCTGGGCGGGATTCTCCGACTCCCCCGCCGGGTCGGAGAATCGCCGGGGGGGGGGGGGGGGGGGGGGGGGGGGGGGGGGCGGCGTGAATCCCGCCCCCGCTGAATTCTCCGATGCCGGGGATTTGGCGGGGACGGGAATCACGCCCCCCCCCCCCGGCGATTCTCCGTCCCACGGTGGGCCAAGTGGCCGCCAGTCTTCGGTGGGTCTCGGCGGCGTATTTTACGACAGGTATTTACCGGCGGGGGCCTCCGGGATCCTCGGGGGGGGCACGGGGGGAACTGGCCCTGGTGGGGTGCCCCCATGGTGGCCAGGCCCGTGATTGGGGCCCACTGATCCGCGGACAGGCCTGTGCCATTGGGGAACTCTTTATTCGTCTGCGCCGGCTGGTGCACGGTCGGCGATGGCCAACGCGGAGATGAACCCCCCCTGCGCATGCGCTGGGATGAAGCCAGTACACGCTGGCGCTCCTGCGCATGCGCCAACTCGAGCCTGTGGGCGGAGGCCCTTCGGCACCGGTTGGCGTAGCGCCAAGCCTCTTCGGCGCCGACCGGCGCGACGCAAACCACTCCGGCGCCGGCCTAGCTCCTGAAGGTGTGGAGGATTCCGCACTTTCGGGGCTGCCCGACGCCGGAGTGGTTCACGCCACTCCTCCCCACCGGAGCTGCCCGCCCCGCCAGTTTCCAAAGAATCCCACCCTCTATTTCCAACAGGCAGACAAGTTCTGAAAGGTGGACATGGGTGTAGGAATAGGCATGGGCAGGGTACGGGCAGAGATGTTCAGGCATCATGGGGGCTTGCTCTGTCCTTTGACTGTCTGAACCCCTCTGTGGGTTAAAATTGGAGTTGCTGTTTTAAACACAAGGGCCAGAACTTTCCAGCCGTTCATGCCGGCGGAATCGTCTGGTCCTGCGGACGGCGCCCACAGTGGTGGGTTTCCCGGCAATGAGGGCGCAGTCAATGGGAAGCCTCATTGACAACCCGCAGTCAAGTCAAGAAACATATGTGTACAATGGGCAGCCCTCCTTCAAGCTCATGCACTCAAAATCAACAATGGCTTCATAAAATCTATTCAGTTTTTGCCTCCGGACTTCCACCACTGCATCTAGAATTGGAAAAATGCAGACAGCATGATCCAGGATGGAGGTTACAGCTCCCACCTTCACATGTACTTAACATAAAGGACTTGCATTTATATAGCATCTTTCATAATAGCAGGATATTTCAAAGCACTTTATAATGAAGTACTTTTGGTCCCCATTGTGACGTGTGCAGCTAATTTGGGCACAGCAAGCTCCCACAAAAAGCAATATGATAATCATGAGGTAAACTGTTTTAGTTATGTTTATGTTAAGTGAGGGGTAAAGTAGGGGCTGGTTTAGCTCACTGGGCTGCGGCCCCACCGGTAAATACCTGCATTATTGTCCAACAGTGCAGCATTCCCTGTTCACTGTGCTGGTATCAGCATCGCCGATGTGCTCGTATTCCTGAAGTGGGATATGCACCCACAATGTTATGACTCACCTTGCATCATCCCCGACGTAGCTAGAAAATGTTGGGGGAGGTAGTTGAAAACAAATCTATTCAATGGAAGAAGGTATTACCATAATCCTGGAGGATGGTTAAACCCTAGCTGAATCCCAACTCCTTTGCCTGAAGATGATTAAAGACACATTTGGGAATTGAATCTGAGACTAGTAAACTGTGTAATTCAGTAGCACATCATGTAGCAAATTACCCGGACTATGTATCTTGAAATGCCATTCTTGTGCTGCTATCTGTGCCCTGTTGCTACAAGTATTTTAACACAATTTATATTTAATCTTTAGGCCATTTCCCAGATATTTGTGACACATAGTAAATTGCATGGGTCATGAGCAAGTTGTCTTGTTAAGTTGTTGAGTCAAAAGACAGGAATTTGATCAAGTAGCTTTAATGACGGAATGAGTTGTAATGGGATTCAACTTCAATGATCTTTTTCAAAAATAAATTTAAAGTACCCAATTCATTTTTTTTTCCAATTAAGGGGAAATTTAGTGTGGCCAATCCACCTACCCTGCACACCTTTGGGCTGTGAATCTGAGACCCACGCAGACACAGGGAGAATGTGCAAACTCAAATGGACAGTGACCCCAGACCGGGATCGCACCCAGGTCGCCGGTGCAGTGAGACAGCAGTGCTAACCACTGCGCCACCATGCCGCCCCGGCACACCATCGCTGGCAGCGGGATTCTCCATTCCCGCCGCCGGGAAACCTGCGGGCGGAAGTGCGCTGTCAGCAGAACAGACAATTCCGCTGGTGGAGAATTCACACTTAAAGATGCAGTGCTAACCTATAGATTGGTTGGGAGCACATGAAATTAAATATGTTCTGTGATTAAGGCTGACCCTCCCCCCCCCAACCCCCAGGTGGGGCTGTACTCATTTATGTGACTCCGTGAGTTCTGACCGCCAGGTGCACGTCATGGGCGATCTGTCACGATTCATGTCAGCGTGCCCCAACGCCGACGTTACTGTACAATTTAATGTGGCGGACCATCAGGTGTAAAGTCCTGATTTGCATGATTAAATAGCAGCAAATAGGGCTCCCAACTTTTAAAGTCGGGATTCCCGTTACGTCATTGGCGGGGGGGGGGGGGGGGGAAGTCGCTTTGGCACTCCTGCTCGACTCTCTGACCCCTCCGCCATTTCCCCTTCCCCAAAAATGGGAGTGGAAAACTCCCCCCTCCTTCAATATGTTTGTACTGAATTAACATAGAAACAAAATACAGCACAGAACAGGCCGTTTGGCCCACGAATTTGTGCCGAACTTCTGTCCTAGATTAAGAACAATTAATCCATACCCCATCATTCTACCAAAATCTATGTACCTATCCAACAGCCGCTTGAAGGCCCTAATGCTTCCGACTCAACTACTTCCACAGGCAGTGCATTCCATGCCCCCACTACTCTCTGGGTAAAGAACCTTCCTCTGACATCCCCCCTATATCTTCCACCATTCACCTTAAATTTATGTCCCCTTGTAATGGTGTGTTCCACCCGGGGAAAAAGTCTCTGACTGTCTACTCTATCTATTCCCCATATCATCTTATAAACCTCTATCAAGTCGCCCCTCATCCTTCTCCGTTCTAATGAGAAAAGGCCTAGTACTCTCAACCTTTCCTCGTAAGACCTACTCTCCATTCCAGGCAACATCCTGGTAAATCTCCTTTGCACCTTTTCCAAAGCTTCCTACTTCCTAACATGAGGTGACCAGAACTGCACACAGTATGTTAATTTTGGCTTTGCCTATTACAGGAAACATTTTAAAAAGTGAAATCCAGTCCATCTGTTCCTTCCATTGATGTTATTTGGGGATTTGTCTCTTTTAAGATTATTGGTCTCCACGGGGATTATAATAATTGCAATAAAGCACAAAGTGACATCTCTAGAATTCTCACTGTAACATTGTGTGTGAGCTGAAATGTAAAAACAACAATAGCTGTCCCAGGGAGCATATGATATATTGGCACTGTGAATGCATCTCAAGTTAACTAAATCTAAACTATCACCGAGGTGCATCTCACAGTCTATAAAATTTGGGGCTCTCAATATAGCCAGTACTTGTGGGGTTGTTTCCACCTTATTGGCTCTGTTGAAAAATTTAATGTGTGATTCACAGAGACAAAAGGCAGTAAATCGCACCTAGTAAAAATAATTAGAGACAAAAACAATAATTCAACAATGGAATTCCCAGCTTTGAAGGAGAGTCATATGGACTCAAAATGTGAACTGCATTTTTTCTCTCCACAGCTGCTGCCGGACATGCGAGATTTTTCCAGCATGAATAAAATTCCGAGTGTTGGCAACTATCCTCAGCACTGATATGAAAAAGAATCAAGAGCACACTTTAGCAGAAACACAAGAATGTGCCAATAGTGAACCAGCCTTAAGATCAACAATATTTTACATGTCTTCAAATACATGACATACAGATCATCTTCTACCTTGTTTATGGTATGTTTATGGCTCCAGGGTTTGGAGACCTCAGGCTTACCTTGTTCCGAGCTGTCGTTACTCCGGCTTTATTGAATTTCAGCAGCTCCTTTATTACGGCCACACTTCCCTTTGACGCAGCGATGTGGGCACAGGTGGACCCCTCCATGTTTGCCGAAGTCACCAGTTCTGGCTTCTGTTTGAGGAAGAGCTTTACAACTTCAGAATGATCATTCTCCGCAGCCAGGTGAAGTGGCGTTTGTCCGTGCTGGCAACAGCAAGAAACAGCAAGGGGAGGGTGATGAGAGCTCATGACTGGTGTGATCAGAGTCCCTTCCATCTGCGGGCTGGAAGAATCTCTTGGAACATGTGTATTGAGGCAATTTCTCATAGAATCCCTACAGTACAGAATGAGGCCATTCAACCCATTGAGTCTGCACTGACCCTCTGAAAGAACAGCCTACCCAGGCCCACTCCCCTGCCCCATCCCCACCGGACACTAAGGGGCAATTTAGTATCGCCAATCTACCTTGCACATCTTTGGACTCTGGAATGAAACCGGAGTACCCGGAGGAAACCTACACAGACACTTGGGGAACGTTCAAACTCCATACAGTCACCCCAGGGTGGAATCAAACTCGGGTCCCTGGCGCAGTGAGGCAGCAGTGCAAACCATTGTGTCACTGTGTCACCTTGTAATGTTAATCTAAATTATCAATCACATTGCATGGAATGGCTACTGGGGAAATGGAAAAATGTCCCTCATTGTTTACCCAGAGAGTGTTGGAATTTGGAATGCGCTGCTACAGAACATGCAAGGAAATGGACCTAGTGCGAGAAAATGAAATGAGAATAGATAGGCGTTTGACGGCTGGCGCAGATACGATGGGCAGATACGATCTTTCTGTGTTGTCAAACTCTAGGACACGGAGTGATTGAGGCATTTGGCAGAGATGCAGTTTAGGCAAAGTTACCTGATAGAGAAAAACATATCACGATATGTTGACAGGGTTAGATGAAATAGGATGAGCGATAATCACGTGGAGCGTAAACACGGGCACAGATCACATGGGCCAGTGGCCTGCTTCAGTGCTGAAAAATTCTTTATAAAAAAGTGCAATAACTAATGCTATTCAGAAGTGCATGTTAGTGCAGAACAAGAGATTTACCCTGCATCTATGTTATCCCCAATGTTACCTCATTCAGTATTGTCATTGGTAACCCCAAATGAGTCATTATTGTCTCCATTGAATCAGGCAAGCCTGATCCAGCTTTGATATTACATTCCATGCCAGCAAAGAAGCTCGTAAAATACACTGGAGTGGTCCATTTATCTGGCAAAGTTCCATTAGGTTTCCTGGATCGATTTATAAAACTTCTGTTAGGTGACATCCCCCCTTTAGCTCAAAGGTTTAATTCACCACACAGTTTTGTACGGGAACACAAGCAGACCCCATCTCCAATCCCTCATCTAGAACATAGAACATAGAACAGTACAGCACAGAACAGGCCCTTCGGCCCTCGATGTTGTGCCGAGCAATCATCACCCTACGTAAACCCACGTATCCACCCTATACCCGTAACCCAACAACCCCCCCCCCTTAACCTTACTTTTTAGGACACTACGGGCAATTTAGCATGGCCAATCCACCTAACCTCTAGAAGCGAGAAACAATTTTGGAAACAATATGGAAAGCTCCGTAGGTACAATATTTCTAGTTTGGTGGGGAGGGTGAAAGCTGATCTGGCAAGGTGGGATGATCTCCCTCTGTCACTGGCGGGTCGGATACAGATGGTTAAAATGAACGTTTTACATTCACATTGTACCTTTCCATACCCCCAAAAGTCTTAATGCAATGGACAATGGCTCAATCACGAGGTCTCACAGGCTTCTTAATGGCTCTGTGACTCCTAAGATACTTGAGAAAAGACCCTGTTATCACACTTGACCATTATCTTCTTCTGACAGTTCATACCATCTTTGGCTGCCTCTGATTGAGATCAATATCTATCTCAGTTCTCCTGAGAATTGTTTCTTGGAGCATGCAAAGATGCTTCTGTTTGAATCTGATTTGTCCCCTGATTCTTGGCCACCCGACTATTCTTCCTCTTGTTCGTTGGCCACAAACAGGTCCCGGAACAATTGCATGAATGGCTCCCACGTTCTGTGGAAGCCGTCGTCTGACCCTCGGATGGCGAATTTGATTTTCTCCATTTGGAGAGGTTCCGAGAGGTCGGACAGCCAGTCTGCAGCTCTGGGTGGTGCTGCTGACCGCCAGCCAAACAGGATTCTACGGCGGGCGATCAGGGAGGCAAAGGCAAGGGCGTCCGCCCTCCTCCCCAGGAATAGATCTGGCTGGTCTGAAACCCCGAAGACCGCCACTATCGGGCATGGCTCCACCCTCACCCCCACCACTTTGGACATAGCCTCGAGGACATAGCCTCGAAGAAGGCTGTCGCCGGCGCGCCTAATGACGTCAGCCACGCATGCGCAGGTTGGCCGGCTCCAACCCGCGCATGCGGGCTGACGTCACGACGCTGACAGCTCGAACCCGCGCATGCGCGGTGGCCGTCTTTCCCCTCAGCCGCCCCGCAAGACGTGGCGTCTTGATCTTGCGGGGCGGTGGAGGGGAAATAGTGCGTCCGATTGAGACGCTGGCCCGACGATCGGTGGGCACCGATCGCAGGCCTGTCCCCTCCCGAGCAGTCATGGTGTTCTTTCCCCTGTACTCCCCCCACAAGCCCCAAATGGGCATATCTTACCCGTTTCATGCGGCAGCGACCAAGTGTGGTTGCGGCAGGCCGCTCGGCCCATCTGGGTCGGAGAATCGGCGTTCGCAGTGAAAAACGGGGAGCGGCGATTCTTCCGAGCCCGGGGGGGGGGGGGAATCGCGGGGGGCGCCAGGGGGGTGTGAATTTTGTCGGGGGGCCCTCCCGCGATTCTCCCACGCCATGTGAAGAGCGGAGAATTGCGCCCCTGAGTTTTCAGATGTTGGTCTCACCAGGGAATGGTCCCCGATGGTGCCCCACCAGTCAATCGACGTGAAAATGACATTCCCTGACACGCTACATGCCCCCTGATTTAACCCCACAACAGCCAGAGGTGCATCCGCGACAAAGTGCGGGTTAGGTGGATTGGCCATGCTAAATTGCCCGTAGTGTAAGGTTAATGGGGGGATTGTTGGGTTACGTGGGTTTAAGTGGGGTGATCATTGCTCGGCACAACATCGAGGGCCGAAGGTCCTGTTCTGTGCTGTACTGTTCTAAGTCTAAGTCTAAAGTGGAGAAGACAACCTCCTCCCCTCCCTACAACAGAGGGACTTATGGACTTCAGGGGGGGGGGAAGGTATGTTATAACCCCCATGAGACCCACAGGGATGCCCCGATTGATCTGTACGTGGAGTACAGGTAGACAACAGATGAACAGACATCGCGCGACAATCGCCCAGCAGGAATGTTCCCTTCCAGTTGGGGAACACTTCAGCAGTCAAGGGCATTCAGCCTCTGATCTTCGGGTAAGCGGTCTCCAAGGCGGCCTTCAGGACAAACAACAACGCAGAATCGCCGAACAGAAAATGATAGCCAAGCTCCGCATGCATGAGTACGGCCTCAACCAGGATCTTGGATTCATGTTGCATTACATTCACCCCCCCCCCCCCCCCCCCCCCCCCTCCCACCACCACCATCTGGCCTGGGTTTGCGAAATCCTACCAACTGTCCTGGCTTGAGACAATTCACACCTCTTTAACCTGGGATTACTCCTTTCTCTGGATCTGTAAAGACTTAATTACCTGCAAATGCTCGTATTCAAAGCATTATGTTGCATCTTTGACTTTGTATATATATGTTTCTGGAACCTACCTCTTCATTTACCTGAGGAAGGAGCAGTGCTCCGAAAGCTAGTGATTTGAAACAACCCTGTTGGACTTTAACCTGGTGTTGTGAAACTTCTTACTGTGCCCACCCCAGTCCAACGCCGGCATCTCCACATCATAAGATATTTAGGTGTAGCCTTGGGCAGCATGGTGGTGCAGTGGTCAGCATTGCTGCCTCACGGGACCAAGGGCCCGGGTCCGATCCTGGCCCCAGGTCGCTGTCTGTGCGGAGTTTGCACATTCTCCCTGTGTCTACATGGGTCTCATCCTCACAACCCAAAGATATGCAGGTTAGGTGAATTGGCCACCTTAAACTGCCCCTTAATTGGGAAAAAAGTAGAACTGGTTACTCTAAATGTATAAACAAAAAGCATTGGGGTCGACAAAAATTTTAGCTTTGCTCCATTTATTTTTCCAAGGCCCCCCTGGAAGACATCAACGTATTTGCTGATGAATTCATACAGTGCTCCCACGCCCAGCCTGAAAATCTCCAGCCAGTTCAGCCTGATTCGCTGGAGCCAATCTCTTCCCGGGAGGCTTGGTCCTCGCCGCACACGTTGATGAGCGGGAGTCAGGCTAACTGCTGACTCTAGTTCACTGAGCCACTGTGATGCCCTTAATTCTCAAACGTTCCCCCGCATAGGTGTCTAATCTGGGCCTTGTGTCTTCCAGACTTAAGGGCGGATACCAGTTTGGAGGTGATCATCTGTCTGCCCCCCAATGACAGAGTCCACAGCTCCCTCCATTTTCACTGGATGACCATTTAACAGCAGTTGCACCATTATCGGGGCGACCTTGGTCGTGGTGATGTGATTTAGTTACATTGCCCCTGTTTCCGGCATGATGTGAGCTTGTACTGGCCCTGGCTTCTTCCCTGAGTAGCACCCACTTTACCTATTCCGATAACTTTGCCTTGACTGTGCCCTTTGGCAGTGCTTACAATAGTCCATCGTCTGACATCTGCAGACTTCCAGAACGGGTTCCCGAGCATCTTTCGGACTGTCATTATGTTTCCTTGATTTCCAGAGGGTGCGAGCTGAGCCCCGATATTGTGATGGACTACAGGTGCCTTCTGTTGAGGAATGGTCACTTTTACATGAGGCCCCCCTGCCTAGCCGCAGGACATTGTTGTCTGATGCCCTGTTCTCTAAATTTTCCAGTGATAGAGCTATTTCAATGTTTTTTAAAATCCAGAACTGGTTACTGACAATAACTTTTTTCAGTTGTCATCTTTTTTATTCCGCGCACCAATCTGTCTTGCAACATTTCGATGAGGGGTGGTCTGAATTCACAATCTTCCGCCAGTTTCCGCAATCTGGTCAAACATTGGGTAACAGAGTACCCTGGGGTTCTCACTGCCGTGTTAAAGTGGTATCACTGGAGGATGATAGAGGGCTTAGGGTCATAGTGATTTTGCACCAGGTTTACTAGCTCGGCAAAAGCTTTTGATTCTGGGTGGGTCATGTTTTTTATCACGCTGAATGTCGGGGTCCGCGTCAGCAGGCTTACTTTCTGCTTCTCATCTTCCACAATATTATTAGCCTGGGAGAACTAACACATGTTCTCTGTGTATTGGGCCCAGTCTTTTCCGTTAACACCATAGGGTTCGAGTTTACCAAAGAAAAGCACTATTTTTTCTTAGCGGAGAAGCCGCTTCTTTCCAACTCTTCAGGTTGCTTGGGGAAAGAAAACTATTTGCTCCTCGTCACCAATGTAATAACTTCGCCAAGGTCGGTCTTCCATCACCAAACCCTTTTATCAAAATAAAGAGAAAGGCTGCTGCCACAGCTTGCAGCAAGCACATCAAAGCCATACTGAAGACCGGCCCGGGTTGGAGCTGCGGGGTTTAAGCTCCCGCTGTATATTTCCTCTTGGGCGATGTGCTCTCTGCACCCCTGGCTGAAAGGTCGGTCAGTAGCCCACCAAGAAGACAATAATCTGCCCCCCCCAACACCTCCCCCCCCCCCCCCCCCCCTCCGCATTATTGGCTGGGTATTAATTGGCTCAGGATGAGACTCCTACCCCGAAGTCCCACTTTTGAGAGCTGTAGACCAATCTGATTCGAGTTGTGTTCAATGCTGGGACTACAGGAGCTAATCATAGAATCTCTACAGTGCAGAGGGAGGCCATTCAGCCCATCAATTCTGCACTGACCCTCTGAAAGAGAACCATACCTGGACCCAATCCTTCACTTTATCCCCGTAATCTCATCTATGGGCAATGTAATATGGCCAATCCACTGAGCCTGCACATCTTTGGACTGTGGGAGGAAACTGGCGCATCCGGAAGGAATTGACGCAGACACTGGAAGAATGTGCAAACTCCACACAGACAGTCACCCGTGGTCAGACTCGAACCAGGGTGCATGGCACTGTGAAGTAGCAGTGCTAACCACTGTATCACTGTGCCAGCTCCTAATCATGGTTGGACTTCAGGCAAGTCCGGGTATCACTGGGGCCAGGCTGGCACACCCCAATGAGTGGGATGAGGAGGCTGGGGGTATTTAAGAGGCAGGGGGGAGGGTAGAAGCGGGTGTATTAGCTTGGAGGGGGGGCATCATTTTGGCATTGCAGACTGCCAAAGGAGGTATCCACCCTGGCCCGACACCAACCCAGTAAAAGCTGCCAGGCTATCCATTTGTGGTAGGTAAAATAGAAGTGGAGGCTAGATAAGGCCCTTAAGAGTGCATCAATTTCCCCCTTTAGGTTCTCAATTGGCGGGAAGGCCACCTGATGCCATCCTCAACAAGGCATAATTGTGGTAGGGACAGGGGCAGGCAGGTTGGCGGTAAGCATGCCAGCGGCTGGATATTACATGCCTTCAAACCTGCCGAACGAGCAGGATATAATCGAGCCCAAAGAGGCTACAAATTGATAGAGACAAGTCAAGTGGAGAGGCAACAAGATGGCAAATAGAGTTCAGCCTGGGCAAGTGTGAGGTTATTCACATTGTTTGTAAGAATAGGAAAGGTACAAAATGCCTAAATGTCGATGTTCAGAGAGACTTAGGTGTACGCCGAATTGCCTGGAGAAGTTAGGAAATGAGATGGCATGTTGGTCTTCAGGGCAGGGGGATTAAAACGGAAGAATAAGGAATTCTTGCTATAATTGGGCAGCGCTTTGGAGAGGCCACACCTAGATGTGGCTCTAGAATCAGGCTCAGCAGCCGTGCAAGGACCCACAGAACCTATGAACTGTAACACAGAGTGGACAATCATACTCGTTAGTGTGCGATCGCCGAAGAAGAAGACTAGGCGTAGCATTGGCCTCCATATTTAAGGAATGATATACTTGTATTGTAGGTGGTACTGCAAACATTTATCAGGTTGGCACATGGGATGTGAGAGCTACCCGAATATAAGAGGGGCTGAGTAAATTGAGTACATGACTCTCTGCGGTTTAGAAGAGTGTGTGGTGATCTCATTGAAAGATAAAACATTCTGAAGGTGATTGACAAGGTGGACACTGACCTGGCTGGGAATTTTGAACACTGGGTGGTGGAGTGGGGGAGGGGTTTCATAACCTCGGGATAAAGGATTGATCATTTAGGACTGAGGTTAGGAGGAATTTCTTCACTCCGGGGCTGCGAATTGCTTTCTACCCCAGAAGGTTATGAATGCTCTATTGTTGAGTATACTTCAGGCTGAGAGTTTTGGTCTTCCTGAGAAATGGGGAGCGGGCGAGAAAGTGGAGTTGAGCCATTATGGCAGTGAATTTCAGGGCAGCCTCGAGGAACCATATGGTCTACTCCTGCTCCGGTTTCTTATGTTCTTATGCTATGATGTTAACTTACTATATCAGTGGCATTCACATCCGCCTTCATCTTGAGCAAACTGTTGCAAACATCAAGCTGCCCATTCCCCGCTGCCAGGTGCAGAGGAGTTCGCTTTGTCTAAATGAATTAAAAAACAATGACATTAATTGTAAAATTACAACTTAAATATCAAAGCAGATAAGCTGCCTCACTTCCATGAATTGAAACTTTTCAATCCTATTGCAATGTTGACCTTTCCCATTGAGACGGGCTTTTATCTCACTCACTGCGCGAGATACATTATGAATGTTCAGTGTAGGAGGAAATAGAGTATAAGAGGCATGGATATCCACCTGGTGCCCTGGCCAATACTGATCCCTACATCAGCATCACCAAAATAGATAAGATATCAGCCTTTAATTTCAGTGCTGTTTGGGGAATCTTGCTGTGCACAAATTCTCTGAACATTCTTTACATGAAAGGACTGCGCAGGTTGTAAGGCCTTTGAGACATCCTGAAGACATGAAAAGAGAGCTGGAGAAAGGCAATTTCCTTTTTTTTCTATAACTGTGCTTTGCGACACTGTGGCACTCTCTATGTTGGAGCGTAAAGGTGGTGTATCACACTACCTCTATTAAGATACCACTCTGGGATGTGAGATGCTTGTAACCACATAGCAGATGAAACATATTTGGATATACTAACGATTTAGTTCAGTTGCTGTTCGGACTTGCATGTGAATGGTGTTTGAAAAACCACGGGGGTGGAGTGGTTGGAGGGGTGGAACACCAAACAATCCAGTAAAGAATGGATCATCCTTGGCCTTTCAAAGATGTTTCAAGATTGTGAGATGGGATTGAGGGAAGCAAGTAATTCCATCGGTTTGGGTGCTGAATAACGTTCAACTAGAATGGCACAATACCTGATTCTATGCCTTTTTTTGTGTGCCATAACTGATAAATACATCACCACTGGTTAAAAATCAACAATTCCTTTATATAATCAAAGCAAAAATAAATGTATTAATTTCTTCAGTGGTTAAATTCTCACACTGTTTTATTGTAAGGTCCCTTCCTGTTGATTTCCTTAGTTCCTATTTCTTTTATTATGTCTTTATTGTTTTGGGTCCATAGATCATTAATGGAGACATACCTTTAAGTGGAGCAGAGGGGGTTAGGAACTCAAAAGTGTCAAAATAGTACACTGTGTTATAAAGTTTTGTATTTTGGGCAGAAGATCCCAGACTTTATGGCACTCAAGAGTTTGGAAGGGTTGGTTTCGATTGGTGGGCTGGTGACCAATGGATTGGCCAGGGACAGTATTCTGTCCAGCAAACGACAGCGATTGGTTCCTGTCGGGGGGGGGGGGGGGGGGGGGGGTATTTTGGAGAGAACCCAGGAGAAGCCACTGGACTGTCAAGATGGAAGCAGCTCTCTCTCTCTCAGCTCTGCTGCCTACTGTCTAAAGGCAGAAGCTTCTAGACCCTGAAAGAAGGAGCTGTCTCTCTCACTCTCTCAAATGCTAGTTGCCTGCTACTTCTGTGAGTCTACAGTGAAAACCATTGCAATCTGAAATAAAAGATCTAAAAGCCGAGACTGAAGAAGAACGTAACTGGAAGGTGTCCGTCTGAAACAAAGACTCTTATTCTTTTACTTTCATCATTATTTTACACCCCTCTTTCTCCTATGTGTTTGTTTGTCTGTGTGTGAGTTGAGGGTGAGGTGAGTTAAGGGGGGTTGGTTAGAGATTAGATATTAGTTAACCAGTTGTATTTATTGCCTGTTTAATTATAATTACTGATGGAACCATCAATTCAGCGAACACGTATAGTTGGATCTGAACAGAGGCTTTAATACACTTACAACGGAGCCAGCCTATTCGTCGTTGAACTTCAGATGAACTGGCAGGCTGGCTCTAAGGCACTGATCTTTATACATCGGTCCCAGGGGGAGGAGTCCTGGGCGGAGCCAAGGGAGGAGCCCAGTACAAACTCTCACGTACTCCCAGAGCGACTCCCCCTGGTGGTCGGATAGTGCAACTGCACTTACAATGGTGGATAGTGAACATATATACACGGAGTTATATTGGCAACTATATACAGCATTGATCTTACAACGGGTAGATAACGAACATATATACATGGAGTGATATTGGCAACTATATATAGTGTGAATCACATTCACCACAATTACTATTATTAATTTAAAAAGTGAATTGTGTTTAAAATTACAAACCTGGTGACTGGAGATACTGGGCAGCCGAAGATCTCGGGCATTTTAAAAATAAAAGTTAATTGCAACTCCGGGTCAAGTAGGACTGGCACTGACCGTGCACTGGCCCAGGGTGCTGTAATATAGTTTGGGGGCATCGTCTGGGGATATTTGAAATGGTAGACAGCGGTGCTTTGGGGTACATTATTAAAAAGAGGCACTAGGTTTCTAATAGTATAACAGGATGGCCCTGGAAGCTGCCAAAGCTTTTCTTCAGATGGAGGACCTGCCTTTGGTTTGTTTACAAGGGTTTTCAATAGACAACCTAATTGAATTGGCAAGTGAATTAAAAATAAAGGTGCCAGCTAAAGCTAGGAAGGTAGAAATAATTGGAGCGATTGCTCAGCTTTTAAATCTGAAAGAGATGCCAGAAACACAGTCAGGGGCAAGGCAAAAATCAGTGGAATTAGCTAGGATCTAGTTACAAATGAAACCATTCGATGTACAGAAAAAAGAAAGAGAAAGCGCTTTCAAATGGAAATTGAATTGAGGAAACTGGAACCAGAGAGAGAGGCAAAAGTAAAACAAAGAGAGTTCCAGCATTTGAGAAAATAGCAACCCAAATGGAGTGGCCGAAAAAAAAGTGGACATGAAATGAAATGAAATGAAAATCGCTTATTGTCACGAGTAGGCTTCAATGAAGTTACTGTGAAAAGCCCCTAGTCGCCACATTCCGGCGCCTGTCCGGGGAGGCTGGTACGGGAATCGAACCGTGCTGCTGGCCTGCTTGGTCTGCTTTAAATGCCAGCGATTTAGCTCAGGGAGCTAAACCAGCCCATGCAAAGTAAACTGACAGGGCAGGCATAGGAAGTTTATGCTTTCCTGTCACAGGGGGTGTCCAAGGATTATGACAAAGTAAAAAAGGCTATTCTAGCTGCATATGCATTAACCCTGGAGGTATATAGGCAAACATTTTTGAATTTAAGGGAACAGCTGGCACAGACTAATGCTGTACTTGAAAGGGTTAAGCAGGACAATTTTAATGGCTGGACCCAGGGTATTGATCTGGGAACCCGGGTTCGAATTCCACTACAGCAGGTGATGGAATTCATACTCAACAAAATATCTGGAAGTAAAAGTCTAATGATGACCAGGAAACCATTGTCAATTGTGTCATGTGAGAGTACCTTTAAGAAATGGGTGTTTATTCCTGCAGTGATGTCAGAGAGTGGGTGGAGCTGGGCTGTGTCAGCTTTTTACTTGCGCTTTAGGCTTTTTGCTGCAGGGTGGGTTTGGTTTCATTTTAGTTTTGGAGAAGCTGCAATGACAGCAGGATGTGTGTGAATCTCTGCAAGCTTATGAATGTCCATTTGCTGATTTCAACGTGGGAACTGTTCTCCGTAATGAATTTAAACCTGAGGTACTTTTGTTGAAAGGTTTTATTTTAAATCTTATGGATGTTAAAAGGAAAGATCAAGGATTACTTAGTGTTGTATTCTTTGGGGGTTGTATTTGAATTGATAGTTGCTGAGATGTTCACTGTATGTTTTAAAAAGGTTAACTTAAGTCCATAAAATAAACATTGTTTTGCTTTAAAAAATACTTCTCCATTTCTGCTGTACCACACCTGTAGAGTGGGCCGTGTGCTCCCCATACCACAATCTATTAGAAGTTGTGCGTCAGGTGAACTCCATGATACACTTTGGGGTTCTCTAAACCCTGGCCCATAACAAATGTCGTAAAAAAAAACATGTGGTTCACTAATGTCTTTTAGGGAAGGAAATCTGCATCATTACCTGGTTTGGCCTCCACACTCACAGCAATTTCAGAGCTCTTAAGTACCCTCTGAAATGGTCTAGCAAGCCTCTCAGTTGTATTCAACCACTACAAAAACACGAAAAAGAAATGAAACCGGACAAACCATCCGGCATAGACCCAGGCACCGGAAAAGACAACAGCAAACCCAGCCCTGTCGACCCTGCAAAGTCCTCCTTACTAACATCTGGGGGCTAAAGTTGAGAGAGCTATCTCACAGATTAGACAAGCAACAGCCTGACCTAGTCATAATCAGAGTATCATAACACAATGTCCCAGACACCACTAACACCATTCCTGGGTATGTCCTGTGTCACTGGCAGGACAGATGCGGCAGAGATGGTGGTATATAATCAGGTGGGAGGAGCCCTGGGTAGGTGTCCTCAACATCGACTCTGGACACCATGACGTCTCATGGCTTCAGGTTAAACATGGGCAAAAGAAACATCCTGCTGATTATCACATACCGTCCATCATCAGCTGCTGAATCAGAACTCCTCCACTCAGCTCCTGACCTCATTACAGCCTTGGTTCAAACATGGACAAAAGCTGAATGCCAGAGGTAAGGTGAGAGTGACTGCCCTTGACATCAAAGCAGCATTTGATCGGGTTTGGCATCAAGGAGCCCTAGCTAAACTGAAGTCAATGGAAAAAAGGGGGAAAACTCTCCGCTGGTTGGAGTCATACCTGGCACAAAGGAAGATGGTGGTTGGAGGTCAATCATCCCAACTCCAGGGCATCACTGCAGAAGTTCCTCAGGATAGTGTCCTAGGCCTTAACCGTCTTCAGCTGCTTCATCCTGATCTCCCTTCCATCATAAGGTCAGAAGTGGGGATGTTTGCGGATGACTGAACAATGTTCAGCACCATTTGTGACTCCTCAGATAATGAAGCAGTCCATGCCCAAATGCAACAAGATGTGGACAATATTCAAGCTTGGGCTGACAAGTGGCAAGTTACATTTGTGCCACGCAAGTGCCAGGCCTTGACCATCTCCTCCAAGAGAGGCTCTAACTATCTACCCATGACTTTCAATGGCATTACCATCGCTGAATGCTCCGCAATCAACATCCTGGGGATTACCATTGATCAGAAACTGAACTGGACTAGTCATATTAACACTGTGGTTACCAGAGCAGGTCAAAGGCTAGGAATCCTACGGCGAGTAACTCACCTCCTGACCCCTAAATTTTGTCCACCATCTACAAAGCACAAGACACTGCTGCCTCACAGCGCCAGGGACCCTGGTTCAAATCCGTCTTGGATCACTGTCTGTGTGGAGTTTGTACTCCCTGTGTCTTTGTGGGTTCCTATCGGGTGCTTCGGCTTCATCCCAAAGTCCAAAGATGTGCAGGTTACGTGGATTGGCCATGCTAAATTGCCCCTTAGTGTCCAGGGATATGCAGCTTAGGTTATGGGGTTACGCCAATAGGGGGGAAGTGAGAATGGGTAGAGAGCTCATTTGAAGGGTCGGTGCAGTCTCGATGGGCCAAATGGCCTACTTTTCACTCTACCTCGGTACACATGACAATAAACAAATCCAATCCAATCCAATCCAATCTAATGTAGCACAGTCAGCTCTCACAGAAATTGAGGCTGAGGCGGTTCCAGAGTGCTATTACCTTAATAACAGAGGGCGCGATTCTCCGCAAATGCGGAGAGTCGTAAAGGCTGCTGTGAAACTGGCCGTGTTTCACGGCAGCCTCCGCGCCCCCTCCCGGGACCCGATTCCCCCCCCCCCCCGGGCGGGGCTAGCAGCGCGGCCCTGTGAAGCACGGCATCGCGAGCTTAGCGACCGTCGCTAAGCCCGCGCGCCAAGCGTCACGGCGGCTGACGCGCACGATGACGTCAGCCGCGCATGTGCGGGTTGGACGGCTCCAACCCGCGCATGCGCGGATGACGTCATCGCGTATATGCGTCAAACCCGCGTATGCGCGGCCCGTCATGCCCCTCAGCCGCCCCGCGGACTGATCCTGCGGGGCGGCAGAGGAACAAATAGTGCGCGGGTATCGGACCTGCTGCCCGCGATCGGTGCCCACCGATCGCAGGCCCATGCCACCCTTGGCACGGCCGTGGTGTGGCCGTGCCAATCGGTGTCATTGTTGTCCGGGACGGCTGAGAGTAGGTGTGTTTGCGTTCGTGAAAACGGCCGTAAAGGCCTGGGAACTCGGCCCATCGGCCTGGGGAGAATCGTTGTTCGCCGTAAAAAACGGCGAGCAGCGATTCGTGTCGTGGGGCGGCCGTGGGGGGGGGGGGGGGGGGGGGGGGGAGAATAGCGGGAGGTCGGGAAAAATGTCGGGAAGGCCCTCCCGCTATTCTCCAACCCATCGTGGGCAGCGGAGAATCGCGCCCAGAGTTCTGATGAGGAAGTGGTGACATCCTCATAGACCTGCGGATGAGGAATGGACTGTTGTCCATCAGATAGTACTGCGGGTAGCTCATGAGATACCAGTGGCAGGACATGTGGGAATTCAGCAAACTCAGGCATCAATCAACAGGCATTTTTCCTGCACAAAGATATAGTACAATTCTCTAGAAAACTGCAACATGGCTTTCAACCAGCAACTTTAATATGCATACCAGTGTTTGAGGAAACATTTAGTCAGGTATTGGTAGACCTTTTGCTTATCTATTCACATGTACGTCTTGCTGGATTCAGATTGCATTTGTTGTTGTAAATTATGTTTATCACACACAAGTTGTTAAAATCTTAAAGATGTCTTCCAAAAGAAAAATTCCCATTACTAAATAATCTGATTGTGTAAAGGGATCAAATGATATGGGGGGAAATTGGGAACAGGTTACTGAGTTGGATGATCAGCCATGATCATAATGAATGACGGAGCAGGCTCGAAGGGCTGAATGGCCTATACCTGCTCTTATTTTCTGTGCTTCCCTTTTAAAGGAACTCATCAACAGATATCTCTGCAATGATTTTCAATGTAAAACAGCGATGAGTCTCTTGCTAACCAATATAATCTGTCCTAAAGTCTTTGGGATTTGCACTGTACCATAGCACCACCTACAGTCAGGGATCACCCAATAAGCATTTGGCCTCTGTATAAAGCTCCAGTCCTGCCAGCTCAGATGGTTGTGAATATTTTCCAGATGTGAATAACTCAATAATATGTCTAAAGCGATGTAGCTTTCAGCAGAGTCACAATGAGCTGGCTTGACCTCACTTTTCATGGAGATAACCGGCTCTCAGACTTACGGGGCCAAACTATTTCACTTGTGTCTCAGGTTTTTCTAACGTGCAAGCATTCATTGCTGTACAAAGATCCATGTTCATTTATGTCTCATGCAGTATTCACTCATTCATCGATTTCACTCCTGGGAAAGTGGCTTCTAGCTCCTTAGGGCGGGTGTTTATGCTCCCTGCTGGCAGGTTTGAAAGGCTGTAGGAGATGTGGGGGAGGGCTGGGGGTATGTTATAGCCAGTGGGTGCTGTCTACCCACCCTCAACCACTCCCCAAACTTTCTGAAAGTTTAGAGGAGGCATTGGGCAGCCCACCCACCCTTGGGCCTATTTAAGACCCTGAATGGCTAATGAATGGTGCTCACGTTGTATGCCATAACTTGACTACACTAATGGGCAGCCATGGTGGGTCCTTGAATGTTGAGTGGCATTCATCATTCCTGGTAGTGTGACGCACCTACTGATAGCCATCTGCAAAATCTTGTTAACCCATTGTGTGTAAGCGACAATAGTTAGCAACTTACCAGAGAGAGTGCATCAATACTGGATGCGTGGGTCTCCACTAGAAGCTTCACCAGCCTGTTGTAACCGTTTTGTGCTCCCAGATGAAGAGGCGTCAGGCCAAGTTTGGTTTTGGCATTGACAAAGGCTTTGTGCCAGAGTAGGATATCTGAGATCTGGTCATGGCCATTCTCCGCTGCCAGGTGAAGCCCAGCTTTACCATGCTGTACAACAAAACAAAAGGAACAAGTCTTTCAAGCAGTATTGCAGGACCTTGTATTTTAAATGTTAAGCATCAAACTTACTTAACTTTGGAGAAGCGGTTCAATAAACCACCAGCCAAATATTTAGGTGTTACAAGTTGAAGATTGGGATGTGCAATTTTGGCAACAAACTAGATTTAAAGCACTGCTAGGTAGCATCAGTGTCAATGCATAAGTTACAATATTGGTAGATGTTACATAATAGACAACATGATGACATTTCGAATAATTAATAACGTATTCAGCACTGTACAATACTTATAATGCCCTGATTCCTTTGTTTAGCTAACGTGCTTTACTTCGAATATAACAGTTAAATGCCTGCGCCTTAAAATGAGAATCGCAGTTACCTCGTCAAAAACGTCCACTCTCGCATGGTTTAACAGCAGTATTTTCACCATCTCAGTGTGCCCTCTCTCTGCAGCCAGAAGCAACGGGGAACAACCATTCTGAATATATAATAAGAAATTCAGGAAATGCTTATTGTTCTTTGTCTTAAAGTCACAAAAGTTCCAGCGGGTTATTCGGACGGACATTTAAACTTGTCAAGTGCATAACTCCGAGTCTAAGGTTGAGAGGGAAGGCGACAGCGCAGGAGCATTAGAATTTGGTCACAGGATGTCTACATGTTTCCACTCAGCCGAGGCTCAAACAGAGACCGAGACCAAACGCTTCTGGGCGCTGGATGAATACCATTTTAGACATTAAAACGGGAGCCCATGAGCACACAGGCAAATCAGTCCTCTCACTTTCAAATGTAGAATAAGGGCAAACACTGCAATGAAAACAACTGAATGAAAAGCATGACATAAAAGCAGAAAATAGTGGAAATACGCATGTTACAGATGGACTGCTGTGTATTTTCAGCAATTTAAAACATAAACCATTTGCTCAACATTACAACAGCAAGAAAGAATGAATTTCATTTCCATGGCACCTTTCATGACCTCAACACACTGCACTACTGATACGAACGGCACTCCTTTTTCTTTCATGGGATGTGGACGTCGCTGGCAAGGCCAGCATTCATTGCCCACCTCATCCCTAATTGCTTTTGACCTAAGAGCTAGGCCTTTTCAAAGAACCAACCACATTGCTGTGTATCTGGAGTCACATGTAAACTAGACCAGGCAAGGTTGGCAGATTTCCTACCCGAGACGAAGGACATTAATGAACCAAGTGGGTTTTTACAACAGTGCAATCAATTATAGCTGTATGGTCACCGTGACTGAGACTAGCTTTTAATTCCAGATTGTATTTATTGAGCCGCTGTGATGGGATCTGAACCTGTGTCCTTGGAGTATTAACCTGGGCCTCTGAATTACTAGTCAAGTAACATTGCCACTATGCCACCATCTCTAATATGGCACCTAAGGCACCATTTCTAAGAGCACAAGTATAGAATAGATAATCAACTTGCTCACAAGCCATCTGACATTGTTCTATTTGACAAAACTCTTGAAGTTTACACTGCTACACACTTTCCGGAACCAGCTCCTGAGAGGGTTAACAACCATCAATAAATATGCAAGATTGTGAGATATCTTTCTGATCAGAAAGACAATCAAATGTAAACTTCAAAATCTGTATCTAACAACCACCTGTGTGCTGTTTATGGTCAAAATCATTCAGTGACTTCATGCATATCATGGGCACCGTGGCACAGTGGTTCACACTGTTGCTTCACAGTGGCAGGAATCCGGGTTAGATTCCCGGCTTGGGTCTCTATCTGTGTGGAGTCTGCACGTTCTCCCCGTGTCTGCGTGGGTTTATTCCGACATATAGAACGTGTCTAACAACCCAACCATTTCCTTTGTATCTGGTGTGTCACCACGCACCCCCCCCCCCCCCCCCCCCACCAGCCAGAGATGGATTTTCCTTTAGACCGACATCGACTTCAGGTTTGTTCCTTGGTGCCATTCTGAGTTGAATGCTGCCTTGATGTAAAAGGATTGCTGACTGTACCCCTCCTCTGGCATTCAGTTCTTGCACTCATCTATATCAAAGCCTTAATGCTGCCTGAGTGGCTATGAAAGAATCTGAGTACTGGAAAGCTGCTCATTGGTTACTAGTAACTAATCGGTGAGGGGTCACTTTTACAGATATTTGGGAGACAGGCAGGGATTTGCAGAGTTAGATTTATTCTTCTATTTTATAAACAGGGCGCAACTGGGCCACTTCATGCATTATTAGATCAATGCCAGTTTCATAGCTGCACTGAAGCGGCTTGGCTGGGAGTATGACTATTTCTGGCAATCAGACAATACAGTCAAGATGTAGCCAGTGCCCAAAGCCTTTGCTGTGTCAACATTAAGGTTTACTTATAACTAATTTGGAAACGGGGATTCATCCTAAACGTCTCAGAAGACCTAAATATAGCTAGAACTTGAATAAAAAATGATAGAAATGTACCTTAGATTGTTTATTGATGACCTGTTGGATTCTAGTTGAGCTGATGTATTTCAAGATCTCAAGAAGAACGTCAGCATTTCCCACATGTGCGCAGTAATGCAATGGAGTCTCATGTGTCTAGAAAGCCAGTAGCAATAACATTACAATTAATTTACAAAGGCAAATGTTTAATTGAAACCCCAGCAGCAAACATTTTGAAGTTTAATTATCTGCCTACAATGATTTGTTACATTGCCTTTACAGGAGGGTCAATCTACTAGAGTGAGGTCCTTGGCTGGTTTAAATGGCCTTTTCTCCTCCATCTTCCCCTTTCTTTTCTATGACATTACTTTACTTTTTTCTATTGTAAATATGTATTATACCGAAGTTAAATCAATTTGACATTCAGCTGTGCAAAAACTAGCTCCAGCAACTTTACATGTAAAGATGTAAATACGAACGTGAGGAGCCATCAATTGGTTAGATACCAAAGAGAAAATGCTGGAAAATCTCAACAGGTCTGGCAGCATCTGTAGGGAGAGAAAAGAGCTGACGTTTCGAGTCCAGCTGACCCTTTGTCAAAGCTCAATTGGTTAGATAGCACTGGTGCCTTCTTTTTTTCAAGAGCTATGAAAATATGGCAGAAGCAGTATTTGCCTCATTGGGGTGTTTTGCAGGTTAGTTCATTATCTGTTAAAACCTGGTCCAAAAAGCCTATTCTATTCTGCTGTACGCACTGGCAGGGAACGTTTATGCTACAGTGCATTTCAATTTCAATGTATCTCAGATGTCTAAATTGAAAATTAATACGGTAAGAGGTTAAAAT
This sequence comes from Scyliorhinus canicula, assembly GCF_902713615.1. NCBI lineage: Eukaryota > Metazoa > Chordata > Chondrichthyes > Carcharhiniformes > Scyliorhinidae > Scyliorhinus > Scyliorhinus canicula. The sequence goes on from NC_052155.1 coordinate 27,617,941, forward strand.
GAGCGGAGTCCATTTGGCTCATCAACCCATTCCTTTCACAGTACATACTACCCTAATCATGAATCCACCCTCTTACCCAAGATCTATATATGCTCCTTAATTACCGAAGATTAGTTAATCTTAGGCTACTTTTGACTGGTGCAGACGCGATGGGCCGAAGGACCCGTTAGTCATAGAGGTCTACAGCACAGAAGCCATTTGTGAAACAGTAAATTTGACACATCTGTTATTCTCGGCAAGTGTTGCTTTTCTCGCCTGTTTTCTGAATTCATGCCTCCTCCTTCATCTCTGTACATAGTAAAATGCCTCACAGGAAAATATTCTGTAACAATACCGCTGTCGATTTAACTCCTTGAGTACCAAGTAGTTTCCCATCATTAATTACCAGCTTTGTCATTGCAGTGATGTCAGCTTCATACTCCATGAGAATTTTAACAATCTTAGTGTCTTCTTGCTGAAAGTGAATCACATCTTTCTTAATCTCAGCTGCAAGGTGCAGGGACGTTTCTCCAACCTGGACAAAACAGAAGCAACTATAAAGTTGACAGTCGTGGAATCATCATAGAAGAATCATACAGTACAGAAGGAGGCCACTTGGCCCATCGCGTCTCCACTGACCCGCTGAAAGAGCACTCCACCCCAAGCTAACTCCTCCACCTTATCACAATGACCCCTTAACCCAACCATTTTAGACACGAAGGGGAAATTTAGAATGGCTAATCCACCAAACCCGCACATCTTTGGACTATGGAAGGAAACCGGAACACCCGGGATAACCCCATGCAGGCAAGGGGAGAAATTGCCATCTCCACACAGTGACACGAGGTCGGAATTGAACTAGGGTCCCTGGCACGGTGAGGCAGCAGTGCTAACCACTGTTCCGCCATGCCACCTCATGGGAAGCACCCACTTATCAGTTTAGCCTAGTTTGCAAATGTGCACACTTAAAAATCTGTTTGTATGAAATGCATCCGGATTCTTATTAGTTCCTTGCTCATCTCCAAAAAGATTTAATTTTGTTGTCTGGAGAGAAATGTGAATAATTGCTTTAAGACTCACACAATATAATTGAAAAAAATGTCTTTCTTTAGTCAACATATCTGTTCTCAAATCAGATAATGACATCAGGGACGATGATGTTGAAAACTATTCTCAGCAGAATTATGACAAAGAGTTTCCATCACCAGATTGCGAAGGGAGTACTAAAGGAGAATACATGTTTCCTTATCAAGTAGGAAGGAGTTTCCTAACTACAAAGCTTTAAAAGGTGTCATTTCTTTGGTGGAGGGCAGCAAGATTTTCCCCCTTCCCTTAATTCAATTTGCAATGGGATTTTTTTATCTGAATGAAAATATTTCTGGCATCTCTCACTTTCCTGGTTCTTACCTTGTTTTCCTGGTTGACACACGCAACAGCCTCGATGTGGCTCCTCTCATTGGTCAGGTAGCTGAGTATTTCTTCCACAACACTGACATGACAGTGTCGGACTGCAAGGTGCAATGGATTCTCTCCCGCCTAAACCAAGAAGCAACAATCGAACACGCCAGTTCTTATCAAACATTGGCTTAGATGCAGAGCCCTGCTGCTGACTCACATTTCCAAGACTTTCCCGGTGACTCAAGCTGGCAACGATATCAAGCCCGACAACCCTCTGAGATCTCTGCGCTCTTCCATTTCTGACCTCTCGTGCGTCCCACATGCCTTCAGTGGTTCAGGCTCCAAACAACTTCCTTCCCTAAACTTCCTTCCTTACCTCTCTTTTTTCCTCTCAGGTACTCCTTAAAGCCTACTTCTTTGATCAAGCTTATGTTAACATTTGGCTGGTTGTCAAGTTTAGTTTGATAATCTGTGAAGGACCTTGGGATAGTTTACTACATCTAAAGTTCTGTATAAATGTGAGTTATTGTCCAAAAATGTGCAGGTTAGGTGGATTGGCCATGCTACATGCCACATCATGATTTTCTGAGCCAATATCATTCCTCGCTATTATATTGATTTCTTGCTTTACTAACAATGCCACCCCGTCTTCTTTCTCTGTTTGTCTGTCCTTCCTAAATAATAAATACTCCTGGATGCTCAGTTCCCATCCTTGGTAACCTTGCACCCGTGGTTCTGTAATTGCAACCATATCATAACCGTTTATATCTATTTGCACTGTTGATGCACCTACTTTATTGCGAATGCTCTGCGAATTAATACACAAAGCCTTTAGACTTGTCTTATTAACCATTTTAGTCATCTTAGCTTTATTTTGAATTACGTCCCCATTTGTGTTTTGTCCTTGTTATCTCTGCCTTCCACTTTTGCTTCTTATATGCCTGTCTTTTGTTTCTATCCTTGTTTCTCCTTCCCCTGTCTCCATGCTCAGGTTTCCATCCCCCTGTCATTCTAGTTTAAACTCTCTCTGATGGCATTAACAAACACCCCTCCTCCCCCGAAGACACTGGCCCTGACCCTGCCCAGATACAATATATCCAGCTTGCACCTGTCCCACCTTTGCAAGAACAGGTCCCAATGTCCCAAGAATCTGAATCCCTCCCTCCTACACCATTTCTCCAGCCATGTATTGATCTGGTATATCCTGTTATTTTTACTCTTGCTGGCACGTGGCACTAGTAATAATCCTGAGATTACTACCTTTGAGGCCCTACTTTTTAATTAACTTCCTAACTCCCTATATTCTGCTTGTAGGACCTCATCCTTTTCCTCACCATAGATGGATTTAAAGTGAATAGAGACAAGCACATGTGGAGGTAAAGAATGGAAGGATCTGCTGACAGATTCTGAAGAAAGATGGGAGAATGCCCTTTATGGGCCATAAACATGGACATTGACCTGTTGGATCAAATGGCCTCTCTCTAAATTTTGATGTAATTCTAATAGATTCTCATAAGTGGTTAGGGGTCAGTTAGCATAGGGATGGGGTGTGATGCAGAATGACACCAAAGATGTTTCAATCTCCCAACTATCTGTGGTTATTCATGGAGGCCTGTCTCCTCACCTTGCCCCACATTTGTGAAGTGGTCTCAGTAACATATAGCCAATTGTCTCTCGCACGCTCTCTAGTGGAGTGAGCCCTTTGTGGCCTCTGGCCAATTACCTAAAAGGAAGTTAAACTGCTGTATTTCCTTTTCACTCATTTATATGTTTGCAGTAGTGGGCCCTCTTTACCTTTGACTGCCATGTTAAATCGCCTCCCTCCTCAATCAAGGCCTGGATCATTTTCAAGTTGCCGTGGCGAGCCGCGACATGCATGGCTGTTTCACCGTCCTGCCGACGTCAAAACAAAGAAAACACGTGAATCAATAAGAAGTTCACTCGAGCCAGAAAAAAACAGCCAAACCCTAACCAGTCAGACAACAGGCCCGGAATATCCTGGAACTTGCCGACATAATTTTGGTGAAAGAGCAAAGTTGCACATTTTGTTCCAAAGAACTTCATACACAACCAGTTTACCTCAGTTTACACTGCCCATCACGTGCTAATTTCCTCGAATGGTTGTGTTAACTATAGGCTATAAACTCTGAAACCCTCTCCAGCTCATTTAGATAGCCCCACATTCTGGCAAAAAGATTGGCTCGTAGGTTTTCCTACATTCAAGTCAATAATATTGCCAGCATGGGTTTACCTTCCAAAGTTAGGCACAGCTGCAGCCAAAGTCATCATTGTACCAGTAAAACTGGAAGAATAACAGCAGGGGCGATTTTGAGCCTCTCTCTCCATCAGCTGAGGGGATCTCTCCGGAGAGGGAGAGGGACGTGTCCCCTGGCAGTGCCAACCTGTGGGGGAGGTGGGGAGCAGTCTGGTCACCCTCATGAGTGGGTACTGTGGGGGGTGGGATCCCATCATTCCCCGTGGTGGGGTATGCCCCTACTTGTCAGCGGGGGAGGGGAAAGGCGGGAGGAGAGGTGGGCCTGCCGCCGGTAATCTGCTCGCATCCTACCCTGCGCCACATGGCAGCACCCACACTGCCCGCCATGGCAGTGTGCCCCGTTCACAAAGCCACCAGCTGCCCACTCCATGTGCTGTCCATGTCCGACTACCAACTGTGCCTTTTCTGTCTCCCCATCCCCAGGAGAGGCGACGCATAATTGCAGAGAGAGAGAGAAGAGCGGAGGGGGAACCACCGGACCTGCGGCCCCTCACCGAGGCGGAAAGGTGGGTACTGGACCTGGTCGGTTGGCCCAGAGAGAGGACAGTCACCGGGGCGGAGGTCGGCATCCGGGAACCAAGTGAGCCCCCGCTGAGTTGCGGTTTCCTGATGGCATACGTGGCACAATCCGCAGACCAGCCTCATACTATCTCAACCCCAGCACCCAATTAGCCCATCCCTGCCACATCACCCTAACCTCCCCCACATCACTCCTGGTGGAGGGTGTGGGGTGGGATGGGATGTTCATGCCGCCGTCGGTCAGACCCCTAGACGAACCTGCAGGCGATTAGAGCATCCCATGCACGCTGGCACTCATGTAGTGCAACCTACTAAGACTGCCTGAGCCCCATGCCCTACCCATCCTGGCCCTCCCCCGCATCCTGCATGTCGGACGAGGACTGGTGTCATCCCCCTCCTCCAGCATGTCATCCCTCTTCTGCGTGGTGTTGTGTAGGACGCAGTAGGCCACCACAATGTGGATGACTCTCCCAGCGCTATATTGGAGGGCCCCTCCAGAGCGGTCCAGGCACCTGAACCGCATATTCAGGACGCCAATGCGCTCGATCAGTTCTAACACGGGCATTGTTGTAGCGGGTGTCCGCATTGGTCTGTGGCCTCCAGGGAGGCATCATCAGCCACGTCCGCAGTGGGTAACCCCTGTCATCCAGGAGCCAACCCCTCACCCATGGGTGCACCAGAATGAAGGTGTTGTGCACACTACCCAGGTATCGGGTGCAGACGTGCATGATGTGCATCTCATGGTCACACACCAGCTGCCCATTCATGGAGTGGAACCCCCTTCGGTTTGTGAAGACCACCTCCTCATGTGGCCATGTTCATAGGGGACATGCGTCCTGTCGATCATCCTCTGGACCTGGGGCATCCTGGCGCTGGCAGCAAAGCCTGCTGTCCGAGCTTCCTAGTGGGTTCTTTCCATTTTGAAGCTAATTATATTGTGCCAAGCGGGCATACAAGGCCTCCGTTATGGCGTGGCTGCATCTGTATACCGAGTTCTGTGAGATCCCTGACATGTCAAGTCCCCACTTGACGCCTGGAAGGACCCCACAGCGAAGAGGTTCAAGGTGTCCATCACCTTGGTGGCCACTGGGAGCGGGTGTCCTCCCCCATAACCCAGTGTCTCCAGGTGCGTCATGGTCTGGCAGATATGCCATACGGTCCCCCTGCTTAGCCAGAGTCTTCAACAGCATTCCCGGTCTGGCATGTCCTCGAATGACAGACGCTATCGGTACATATGGGGCTGGCTCCTGTTCCTCTGGGACAGGCTCCGCTGCTGTATGGCCCTCCCCGAGCAGCTCCTGCTCATACAGCCTCAGTGCATTCCCCAGGGCTGCGGCGGCCAGGATAATGGCAACCATTCCTGGTTGGAAGGCAGACACGTTAGCATGACATCTACCACCATGCCCAACCAGGTCCAATGGGCTACATGGTAGCCCAGGCCTACACTGCAGCCCCTGCCCCCGCAGGACCCAACTCCATCCCCAGCTTTTTCCTGTGGCACTCTGCCCTGTGCACCGCACCCCTGGCCCTGTCGGTGCCCAACTCCGGGGGGACCTCTGTCCCCGGCACCTGTCCTTGCCGGCGCAGGTACCAGTGGCTGGCACTACCCATTCCAGGGGTGCACATTGTGGCCCCTATTCGTGGGCCGCGTGATGCCCCATGAATGGCACCCAGTTGTGTGTTGGGGTGGGGGGTTGGTGGGGTGGAGGTGGGAGGGGGGGTTAATGAGGTGGTGGTGGGGTGGAGGGAGGTTTTTGTGGGATGCACGCACACGGACGATGTTGCTCTACGCAACCATGGACCATGGTGGGCAGTCAGTGGGGTGCGCAGCAAGGTGGCTACCTTGCAGGCGGCGGCAATGGCTGTCCATGCCTGGACACCCGACATCATGGCCCATTCCTGGTCACCCCCCCCCCCCAACCTCCCCCCCCCCCCCCCAGCCCTGCAGATGCCGGTGATCAGTTCTAATTACAAAAAAAGGAGGCCTTGTGGCTGGTTGTTGCACCCCTACCACTGCACTCCGGGTTTGAGTCCAACATCAGGCCTTGCTGGTCTTAAAAGGACGGTTCAATGCAGTTCAACGGGCTGATAATCGGAAATCCTTCAACCACTTCCCCCGTATTCCCAAAGGGTGAAAAACAGTGTACGGGTGTGAAGATACACTAACAACAATTACAAAAAAGAAAGGCTCACCTCCTGATCGGCATTTACGTCAGCCCCACTTTTTAACAGCATCTCTGCCACCTTCTCTCCGTCCTTAACCCGAGCTGCAATGTGTAATGGAGTTTCCTGAGCCTGCAGACAGAAAGGCAGCATTACTGGGCCTCAAACAGCCTTATGTGAAACCAATGGCAAAAGATTAATAAAAGTAAACCCAACGGGGTTCGGCTACGTAACCGTCAATTCTCTTTACAATCCTAAGTACGTTGTTGAAGAGTTCCAATTTTCAACCTCCTTCGTGCATTCACGTCCACTTCAGGGCGCTCAATGGAGCTGGCGAGTCATGAAAGAAACCTATATTTTATGAAGTATCTTTTGCGACATCATGCCGTTCCAGATCCTTTCACAGCCAATTAAGTCTTTTTGAAGAATAGTTGCTGTGTGTTGTAGGGAAATCAGGCACCAATTTGTGCACAGCAAGATCCCAACTACTGCAATTAGATGAATGACCAGATACTCTGTTTAGATGTTGTTGGTTGACCTGTGGTGTTCCCAGTAATAGGTGGTATCTACAGCACAGAGCCAGGCCCTTCAGCCCAACAGTTTCATGCTGGTGTTGATGCTCCGTATGAACCAGAATGAAGTGAAACTATTACCATCGGCAGACAGAAAATGGAGACATTCCATCACAACTTCAAATGATCATTCTCATTTTGTGGGTAGGTGAACCTTTGTAATCTTCAGTCTTTGGGAATGGGACACTTTCCTCCACTTACACCCACTTCGCTGTCATTATCGGGAATGACCAAGTTTGCTATATTGTGGGTTTGTGGTTAGTAAATGCGGGACTGAGGTCAGGGGTGCATGTGGGGGAGGGGGAATAGGAGGGTGGCAGGGAGATGGAGGGGGAGCGTAAGAGGAAGGGGAATGGAGAGGGGGTGAGGGCGGGGCCAGGGAGTGATGGGGAGGGAGTAGGAGGAGGGGGGGTGGAGAGTGAGGCAAGGGGTGGAGAGTGAGAGAGAGGGGACAGAGAAGAAGGAAGGGAGCAGAGAGAAAAGGGAGGGGGCAAAGAGGAAAGTGAGGTGGGGAAAGACATGGTGAGGGAGAAAGGAAAGACAGGAGGGGGTGAGCAGAAAGGTGGGAGTGGAGAGCGGAAAAGGGGTGAATGGGGTGAAGGAAGTGAGGGGATAAGGGAGTGAGAGTGTGGAGGAGTGAGGGTGTGAGGAAGTGGAGAAAAGGGAAGGGAGAGAGGGGGTGAGGGAGTAGTTGGGTGTGCGGGTAGAGGGGGCTGTGGTTCCTTGAGGGAAAGGAAAGGTGGGAGAGATGGGAAGGGAAGAAGTGAGGAGTGTGGGATTGGAATTTCTTCAATTGAATTAGGAATTTAGAATTTCTAATTTCTCCAAGGTGGGGGAGATGGGAATTGATTCAAGGGTGAGTGGTGTAATTGGGAATTCTTCCACTGCATGCGGGGGGCAGGGAACTCAAGGATAGGGAATTTCTCTGAGAGATGGGATGGAAGTGGGTTAGTGTGGGGTGGAAAAAGTGCTTTTTTAAAAAAAAATTCTAACATAGAGTTGACCCTGTGTGTGCAGAATAGGCATAAAGTTCTCAGCCCTTTCAATACATTTTAACACACATATTCCATTTTTAAATATAAGGTTCTAATATTTATATTCCTGCCGGCACGCTTAAAATTTCCATGAAGTGCAGTCTTCGCTGGGACTGAAAGTTTTTCAACAAATAAGCGCAGAAATGAGTCCACTGCTGTTTTAAGGAAGTTTTGAGGGATTTATTTTTGTTTTGGTGAACATTAGTAACAAGGTATATTTTAAAAAGTTTTAGTTTAGGTCATTCAAGAGCAGTTGGAGCCAGGTCACTGGGAGTGAACATCTCTCAGCTCTGCCAGAAGAAAGACTGGACAGGACAAGGGAGTTGCAAAGGTTCATTCTTCCGAAGGAACAAGACACAATCCAGATAATCATGGAATTCAGACAGAAATACTGTCTAGGTAAACATAACCAAGATATTGTTCAGAAAAATTCAAAGAAGAGTAAACAAACTGTTCTGAGTTAAAGAAACAATCACAGTAACTAGATTTAAAAGGTAATTTAATGCAGTCTGGGAATTGAGAGTTAAAGCAATTGTGAGCAGTTCGCACAGCAGTCGAGACAAATAAATGGTGGTTGGTGTTTGAATCTTGGACTGGATTCACTGTTAAAAAGGGAGCAGAAGCTTTTTTTGAATGCGTCATGCGTAAAACCTTGGTTGGACTTTGGAATGCAAATCGGCAAGTGAAAGCATTGGGCGGGATTCTCTAATGCCGCGGCAGAATGTCCACGCTGTTGTAAACGCTGTCCCGTTTTATGACGGTGTGAATGGACCGCTCCCACATCTAATTTTAGCCCCTACAGGGGTCCAGCATGGCGCTGGAGCGGTTCCCACCGCTCCAGCTGCAGATCCCGGCGTGAACTGTGCGCCGCGGGATCCGCGCATGCACATTAGCGCCGGCACCAACGAGGACATGTGCAGTGCTGCCGGTGCCAACGCGCACATATGCAGTGGCCTCCTTCAACATGCCGGCCCCGACGCAACATGGCGCAGGGTTACAGGGGCTGGCGCGTAGGAAAGGAGGCCCCCAGACACAGAGGCCGGCCCACCGATTGGTGGGCCCCAATCGCGGGCCAGGGCCCATTGTAGGCCCCCCCCCGCCCTGGGGTTGGAGCACCCCCCCGCCCCCCACAGGCCGCCCCCGACCCTGCGCGCAGAGTTCCCGCCGGCTGCAACCAGGTGTGGACGGCACCGGCGGGACTCTGCCTTGTTAGAGCGGCCGCTCGGCCCATCCAGGCCAGAGAATCGGCAGCCGGGCCGCGTAGAGCCGCCCGCGACCGGCGCCGTGCCATACACGCCGGTGCCAATTCTCCGCTCTGTGGAGAATCGCATGCCGGTGTCGGGGCAGCATGGCGTGGTGACGGGAATTCTCAGGCCCGGCGCGGGGCTGGGAGAATCCCGCCCAAGTTTATTAGAGAAGAATTTCTAAGTGTTTTTGGGAGTGGAGTTTGGAAACTCTCATGTGACAATCATCTGGGGGATTCTGAGGAGAAAACCACAGACACTAACATGGGTTCCCAGCGGAGTGTGCATTTGGTATTTGTATGTTTGAAAGGGACACTTTGTGTTAATCAGATCATTGTCATTTAAGATGTACTCTGCAATCCATGTTAATATTTAAATATGTGAGTAATTGTTAAGTTAAGGGGGAGTAAAGTATCATAATCCAATTTTTCATTTTTAATAAATGTTTTTTCTTGTTGTTAAAACTAATTAGTGGTACTGTACCTCTGTTCCTCTACGTTTTATAAAAAAAAGTTACCGTCTATTGAGCCAGGGTTTCATTCTGAGATCTTCCCATCTAGTTATAACATCAACTGCGATCCTAACACTGTGAAAACACCGTACACATTGCTATCTGCAAGGATTTTATCACTAATGATGTCAGATGAATGGTTGCTGTGCATAATTGATGTTGTTTCCACAGTTCCGAGATTAATTATTTGCAACTGATGTGTTTTTAGTTCATTGATTACTTCATATGACTTAAGAACACTTTTGAACTCAGCCGAGTACAAGTTAATACTATTCCACAATGAATTCTGTCATAATTCTGGGGTAGGCCTTGACCCTTCCTTTGCCCTGTACATCATAATGAAAATAAGCTGCGCTCAAAATGCCTTATCCTGTGACTTGAGGAAGCAATGTAGAGAACTTAAAACAGCACGATGGGTAGCTCCAGGTAATTGAGCTCCGGTTAACCAGTCTGAGCCAAGATATGTTATTTGAATCAGTTATATTTTGGAGGTCGGTTTGGAGATTGGTTAGCTCAGTTAGCTGGTCGGCTGGTCATGATGCGGTGCAACGCCAACAGGGTGGGATCAATTCCCGTACTGGCTGAGGTTATCCAACTTTTCCCCTCACCTGAGGTGTGGTGACCCTCAGGTCAAATCACCACCAGTCAGTTCTCGAAGGGGAGAGCCACCTCTGGTCCTCTGGGACTATGGCAACTCGCATTTAATTTTGGAGGGTTTCTATGGTTAAAGGAGGCCCACTCTTTTCTCAGGGCAACTGGGGATGAGTAATAAAGGCAGCTTTGCCAGCTCACGAGCTATCTTTTGGAAACAACTGAAAAAAAATCCATCATTATTCAGTTCCCACTATACCATGTCTAATCTTACCTTGCCCCCTTTGAGCTGCACCTGAGCCCCAAAGCCCAGCAGGGTCTGTACCACCATGGGTTTGCAGTGCTCCACTGCAATGTGTAGGGCTGTGTAGCAGTCTTTTGTTTTGGCATCGATGTGTGCTCCCTTCTGAAGCAAAGCTTTCACTACGGCCGTGTGTCCTCTCATTGCTGCAGCGTGGAGACACACTGCCCCCGACTAAGGAAAGAAAAATGAAAAACTATGAGAAAAGAATGAAAAAAGATTTGCATGGGCTGTACTCTCAGTATTCCATCCATTTCAGGCAGCTGAAGCAATGTGCTGTGGATATGGTCAGCCAGTCATTTGCTCACCGTGCACGTTCAACACCGAATAGAGAAGCATCAAAGCAAAGGTTGTGAGAGAATAGTCACCCAGATCAAATCATTACTTGCCGTGTATCATGCATACTCATGAAGGGGTCTGAAGCTGTCACCTCCGGATCTGCAAAGTGCCCAGCCTGCTTCAAATTACCCTGGAAGGCTAAGATGTCTCAGCTGTTTAACGCTGCAACTATGCAGTGGCAAACAGGGTTATTACCCACCAGCAGAGTGCTGCCATCAAGCTAAAAAGACATTCTGCCAATCACATATATGCGTTATGTGGCATTTCAGTGCCTGTGTGATTAGGCCTGTGTGATACGTCCCAACGGCTGAATTGTATTGAACAGCACATCCCTTTGGCTGTTTGCAATAGGCAGAGGAGTGACTGTATTCAACCAGCCCATGCTTGTAATCCTGGAAGAGATTCTCTGATTTGACAGCAGTTTCTGAGTGTGTTAAGAATTCTCATAACAACCAGTTTAAGATAATCAGTCGGGTTTACAATGTGACTCACTTCCACTTGTCAGAAGCTATGTTCATACACAGGAAAAAAGCAATATGTCCAGACATTGTACCTTTTTTGAACTGAACCAACGTTTGGGTGCATTTTCCATGCCAAGACCAATCAGAGTTGACTTGCCAACTAATCGGCATTCTTTTCTCATGTCGTAAAAATTGTTGCTGTCTTTGAAATTTGGCATTCTTGTGTCTGTCCTTATGAGTGCAAAGCAAGGGGCAGCACGGTGGCCTAGTGGTTAGCACAACCGCCTCACGGCGCTGAGGTCCCAGGTTCGATCCCGGCTCTGGGTCACTGTCCGTATGGAGTTTGCACGTTCTCCCCGTGTCTGCGTGGGTTTCACCCCCACAACCCAAAAATATGCAGAGTAGGTGGATTGGCCACGCTAAATTGCCCCTTAATAGGAAAAAATAATTGGCTAATCTAAAATTAAAAAAAAAAAAAAGAGTGCAAAGCAAAAAGCTTCGACAGCATGTCTCTTTTTTCACAAAACTCAAGTTTTGTACCATCAAATTAAGAAAGACAGGCTGGGGATATTTTACATAAGAACATAAGAACTAGGGGCAGAGTCTGGCCCCTCGTGCCTGCTCCACCATTCAATTAGGTCATGGCTGATCTTTTCGTAGACTCAGCTCCACTTACCCGCTCGCTCACCGTAACCTTTTATTCTTTTACTGTTCAAAAATCTATCTACCTTTGCCTTAAAAACATTTCACAAGATAGCCTTAACTGCTTAACTGGGCAGAGAATTCATAGATTCACAACTCTTTGGGTGAAGAGGTTCCTCCTCAACTCAGTCCTAAATCTGCTGCTCCTTATTTTGAGGCTATGCCTCCCAGTTCTAGTTTCACCCCCCCCCCCCCCCCCCCCACCCACCACAGTGGAAACAATTTCCCTGCTTCTGTCCTATCTATTCCCTCCATAATTTTATATATTTCTATAAGATTTCCCCCTAATTTAAGCTTTAATTAACATCTTGGATGGATGCAATTATTTAAAATAGATAGGGTATTTTAGCAGAGTGCCAAAGCGTTGACTACAAACTCGATAAGCATGTTTGAAGATGGAGGAATTCAAAAGCAAGTCTACATTTTTTTTGTATTTGGATGCCAAATTTGACTGAGTATTTTTTCAGATACTAAGAAACACAGAAGTGCTAATCTCCTCTCCTCCTCCTACCTTCACTCCCTGTAAAACTGGACAGACAGGCTACAAATGGAATACAAGTTATACCTAGAGAACTGATGTTGCACGAGTACACTTAAAGCTATTGCTGGATTGCAGAGACATAACCACCCCATCCCTTGTCTGTTAACATCAGGGAGCATTCAGAAGCCGAATATAGTCAAACTACGGAACTGCAAATTCCTGTAGAATCAAATCATTTTAATTGTTACTTTGCCCAATCAAAAATTGAGGTCACCTTAAATGGGCAGACACCAGGAAGAGGTTTTGCTCTGACACGAGTTTTACAGTTTTTCAAAAGTAAAATACAATCTGTTTGCCCCCACTTTCAACTAAACCCATGGGCACAGTGCTTGCCCATGGTCCTTGGCATATAGAACATAGAACATTTCAGTGCAGTACAGGCCATTCGGCCCTCGATGTTGCGCCAACCTGTGAAACCATTCTAAAGCCCATCTACACTATTCCCTTATCATCCATATGTTTATCCAATGACCATTTAAATGCCCTTAATGTTAGCAAGTCCACTACTGTTGCAGGCAGGGCATTCCACGTCCTTACTACTCTCTGAGTAAAGAACCATCCTCTGACTATATCTATGTCCCCTCGTGCTACACATCAACGTCCGAGGAAAAAGGCTCTCACTGTCCACCCTATCTAATCCTCTGATCATCTTGTATGCCTCAATTAAGTCACCTCTTAACCTTCTTCTCTCTAACGAAAACAGCCTCAAGTCCCTCAGCCTTCCCTCATAAGATCTCCCCTGCATACCAGGCAACATCCTGGTAAATCTCCTCTGCACCCTTTCCAATGCTTCCACTTTCTTCCTATAATGCGGCGACCAGAACTTCACGCAATACTCCAAATGGGGCCGCACCAGAGTTTTGTACAGCTGCAACATGACCTCATGGCTCCGAAACTCAATCCCTCTACCAATAAAAGCTAACACACCGTACGCCTTCTTAACAACCCTCTCAACCTGGGTGGCAGCTTTCAGGGATCTATGTACATGGACACCGAGATCTCTCTGCTCATCCACACTACCAAGAATCTCACCATTAGCCCAGTCTTCCCTCTGTCTTCCTGTTACTCCTTCCAAAATGAATACCTCACACTTTTCTGCATTAAACTCCATTTGCCACCTCTCAGCCCAGCTCTGCAGCTTATCTATGTCCCTCTGTAACTTGCAACATCCTTCCGCACTGTCCACAACTCCACCGACTTTAGTGTCATCTGCAAATTTACTCACCCGTCCTTCTACGCCCTCCTCCAGGTCATTTATAAAAATGACAAACTGCAGTGGCCCCAAAACAGATCCTTGAGGTACACCACTAGTCATTGGACTCCAGGCTGAACATTTCCCATCAACCACCACCCTTTGTCTTCTTCCAGCTAGCCAATTTCTGATCCAAACTGCTAAATCGCCCTGAATCCTATGCCTCCGCATTTTCTGCAATAGCCTACCATGGGGAACCTTATCAAACGCTTTACTGAAATCCATATACACCACATCAACTGCTTTACCCTCGTCCACCTGTTTGGTCACCTTCTCAAAGAACTCAATAAGGTTTATGAGGCACCACCTATCCTTCACAAAACTGTGTTGACTATCACTAATCAAATTATTCCTTTCCAGATGATTATAAATCCTATCTCTTATAAACCTTTCCAAGACTTTGCCCACAACAGAAGTAAGACTCACTGGTATTTAGTTACTGGGGGTGTCTCTACTCCCCTTCTTGAACAAGGGGACAACATTTGCTATCCTCCAGTCTTCTGGCACTATTCCTGTAGACAATGATGACATAAAGATCAAAGCCAAAGGCTCAGCAATCTCTTCCCTAGCTTCCCAGAGAATCCTAGGATAAATCCCATCTGGCCCAGGGGACTTATCTACTTTCACACTTTCCAGAATTGCTAACACCGCCTCCTTATGAGCCTCAAGCCCTTCTAGTCTAGTAGCCTGTATCTCAGTATTCTCCTCGCCAACATTGTCATATGGACCGGTTGAAACATTGTTGGTAAAATGTGATATAATGAAGGTCAAGGGGAAAGCCTTCAAGCTCTAATGCACACGATGATGGCTAAAGTTTTTAGACGCCAATCATTATAATCACAGGACACAGATGCAAGAGTTCTTTACGGAAACATCATCTAGACTTTGAACAGAATTGGGCACAGCCTGAAGAACTGCCACTTACACAAGGTGGATTGTTGGCATTTGTGGAACCGTATATTCCACTCGGGAAGTGATTTATAGGAAGAGAGAAAAGTCAGCAAAGAAACCCAAGTAGGCTTCTGATCGTTTTTGAAGGCCTTTCTTATTTATTCCTTAAAATACCATATGGTATGATGGAATCAGGCCAATTGGGGGAAATTCATTTGTTCCATGTACCCAGTCAAGCTCAAAGGAAGTGCTGTTTGTAAATCGGTGCTATCGATCTCTGAGTCATGCTCCTTCCAAGCACAGTTCCCCATTGGGAGAGCAGGATTGGGGAATGTATATGGAATAGTGCCAACCAAATCAATGTGTTCATTGGTGCAGAAAATCTGTCCCCAGAGCGTCGCCCAAAGTGAGGGAAGTAAATAAAACATTACAAATAATGATCAGTTCTACCTTATTGGGCATATGCAAAGGGACCCCTTTCTTCAGAAATGCCAGTGCTGTGTCAGGGTGGCCACACTGTGAGGCGATGTGCATCAGGGTGCTTCCATCCTGCAACAATATAGAAAGTTCACAAAAATCGGTTTATTCAGTATTAATTGGCATGAAGTGTTTATTGAAGTATTTAATGAAAATTAAAAACACAGGGCAGCCTGAATTGGGGATACATTCTATCTCATATGACATTGAGATTTCCAAGTCCGATATCGCTTCTTACTTGACTGCTCTTTGCCCAGGAAGGAATGATCGAAGTGTCCCCGGGGATAAGCAGCAACAACAAAAAAAATCTATTGGACATACATGCACACAATTGTATCTGATATTGTAGATTCATTATGTCTATGATGCAGAGTTGACAGTCTAACAATCATCCTCCATCAGTTCTGCCAACTCCAGCATGATTCCACCACCAAACACATTTTCCCCTCACTCTCCCCTGTCAGCATTTCGCTCCTCCCAGTGCCGTCTACTCTACATCGGGAAGACTAAATGCAGACGCGGTAGCCGCTTTGCAGAACATGTCCGGTTTGAACATTGAGTTCAACAACTTCAGACTGTGAACTCCCTCCTCCACCTTTATCCATATTTATTATTTTATTCATTCACAGGCCGTGGGCATCGCTGGCTGGGCCAGCATTTATTGCCCACTCCTAACTGCCCATGAGGGAACAGTTAAGAGGCACCTATTGTTGTGCAATTTAATATAGCCAAAGGGCCATTTTGCGCAAATTTAGATTTTTCTTGGTGATATTAATGGACACATATGCACAACAATCCTCTGACTGCTATTTTCAACTCAATTTTAATCTGTTACTTAAAATTGATTAACAGATCCATACTAAAATGGCAGAAAAATTACCATTGTGTGAATGGATATTTTGTTATATTACTAAAAGCAATTTCCAGACTATAATTATTTGAAACCTTCCAAAACTCAGAGGATTTTGTTCTTATCCACAAGAAGATCTGACCACAGGTCTTATTAGTTTGAAATAAAAGACTGCAAATCAGTTCTGACCTAAATCTCACCGCAGTTTGGTGCTGTCTGATTTGGGAATCTACTGTCCTGCTGGTACCATGTGGAAGTGACCACAGCACTCACACGTGCCCATGCTTTCTGCCGATAGGATGTCTGATGCCAACCGGAGAGGACATTGGGAAAAGCGACTAGTTGCCCGTCTTTGGGAGAGCTCACCTCACTGCGGTCCCTCAGATCCCACAGCAGGGACTCCAAGAGGAGTGATAGACTCAGAGGACTACTCGCCTAGGTCTGCTCTCCATTCCTGTAGGTGTGCTGCAGCCTGTTGAGCTCCTGCAATTCCCACATCATCATTATAATAGTAATCGCTTATTGTCACAAGTAGGCTTTAATGAAGTTACTGTGAAAAGCCCCTAGTCACCACATTCCGGCGCCTGATTGGGGAGGCCGGTACGGGAATTGAACCCAGGCCTTGTTCTGCATTACAAGCCAGCTGTTTAGCCCACTGTGCTAAACATGGTCTCTTTAACGGGGCAGCAGGGTAGCATGGTGGTTAGCATAAATGCTTCACAGCTCCAGGGTCCCAGGTTCGATTCCCGGCTGGGTCACTGTCTGTGTGGAGTCTGCACGTCCTCCCCCTGTGTGCGTGGGTTTCCTCCGGGTGCTCCGGTTTCCTCCCACAGTCCAAAGATGTGCGGGTTAGGTGGATTGGCCATGCTAAATTGCCCGTAGTGTCCTAATAAAAGTAAGGTTAAGGGGGGGGTTGTTGGGTTACGGGTATAGGGTGGATACGTGGGTTTGAGTAGGGTGATCATGGCTCGGCACAACATTGAGGGCCGAAGGGCCTGTTCTGTGCTGTACTGTTCTATGTTCTAACTAGACAACTTTCCTTTGACAGAAGGGCCGTGTCATTCGGCACGCAGACCCCAACCGTAATTGGTTGGGGAGCTCATATCATTGCTATGGGAAAGAGCATTGGCAAAGCCCACCCATTAGGATATCTGGCAGCAGCTAGGGGAACACGTTTCTCCCACAGTCCCAAGATGTGCGGGTTTGGTGGATTGGCTATACTAAATTGCCCCTTCGTGTCCAAAAGGTTAGGTGGGGCTACTGGGTTATGGGGATAGGGTGGAGGAATGGATTTAAGTAGGTTGCTCTTTCCAAGGGTCAGTGCAGACTCAATGGGCTGAAGGGTCTCCTTCTGCATGGTAGGGATTCTATGATTCTAAGACAAGATTCTGCCCTGTGTGAGTGTTCCGTGCCATTTGGGAAACATATCGAACATCCACCTGTTCCTGATTTCACTCTATAATTGAACGTCTTTTTCAAATGAGCCTCAAACGTTGCTTTAAGAATATGAATTTCCCTTTTTCAAAAGGAAAAGATGGGTCATTGCCCTCAGTGGGGAAGGGTGAAGGGTGGTGGGGGTGGGGCAGAAACCCCACAGCCATATTTTCTGTACAATTGGGGATATTGATTTATTTTGAACAAAACAGGTTCTTCTGGGTTGATTGTCTTTATTCAGCTGCTGGTGACAGTGAACCTTTGGATTTAAATAAATATTGAATGCCAACTGGTAACAGGTCAGATTGAAGACGCTGACTACTTTTGAGAGGGAGAGGGTTTTTCTTTTCCATAAGTCCATAAGACAGAGGAGCAGAATTACGCCATTTGGCCCATCGAGTCTGCTCCGCCATTCAATTGTGGCCAGCGCCGGCCCTAGGGTTGCTGGCGCCCCGGGCAAGCTGAACTTCGGCGCCCTTGGGGGGGGGGGCGAGGGGGGGCCGAGGAGGGGCGGGGGGGGGGCCGAGGAGGGGCGGGGCCGAGGAGGGGCAGGGGGCGGGGCCGAGGGAGGGGCGGACCCGCGGGGGGGGGGGCCCGAGGGGGGCGGGCCCGGGGGGGGGCGGGCCCGAGGGGGAGGCGGACCCGAGGGCGGGGCGGCGGGCGGGGGGGACCGAGGGGGGGGCGGGTGGAGCGGACCGAGCCGGGGGGGGGAGCGGACCGGGGGGGGGCTGCCCGGGGGGGGCGCCCTGGGGGGGGCCGCCCTGGGGGAGGGCGGCCACCGCGCATGCGCTGGTTGGCACCGGCCCAACTGCGTATGCGCGGGACCCGAGTCTCTGGCGCCCCCTAGCACATGGCGCCCCGGGTGACTGCCCGAGTTGCCGGTGCCTTGAGCCGGCCCTGATTGTGGCTGATATGTGGCTGACATGGTTTCTCATTTATTACACCCGGCCTTTTCTCTTTTCTCGCTCCATGATCAATAGCAATGAGATGAGAGGAAGAATTAAATCATTGCTTCCTGCCTATCATTGTCGTTTATTTGTACCTGCCTTGTGTCCAACTCAGGGAGACATGTCAGCATTTGAAACCTGTGAACGAAGGAAGTACCTTGGTGCGGGCCAACACGTTAGACTTGAATTTCCCTGTTAATACTTCCACCACATTAGTGTGCCCTCGTTCTGCAGCGATGTGTAATGGGGACCTGTCCAGCTGCAATAACATAGGAGGAGACATCGGTCCACATTAAATAAATAAACATTTCAGTGCAATTCAGCATTGTTGATGAGGAGTAACTTATTCCTCTGTTTGTATTGGCTGTATTAAAACCTTGAAGACTGAGTATTTTATTGTATTGCCCACAGTCTGCATCTCGTTGTCCAAAAATAAATAAAACTGCATGAGGTACGTCTCACACCAAATCTTAATTCATTCCTCCAGAGTGGTCTGGTTCGCCCTCAGCTGGAGTATTAGAGTATTGTGTCAAATTCTGGGCACCACACCTTAGGAAGGATCCGGGCATTGGAGAGGAGGCAGAAAAGATTTATGAGAACGATTCATTCAATGGCACTATCAGTGGGGTTATCATTGACCAGAAACTGAACTGGACTAGCCATATAAATATTGTGGCTACAAGAGCAGGTCAGAGGCTGGGAATCGTACGGCGAGTAACTCACCTCCTGACTCCCCCAAAGCCTGTCCACCATCTACAAGACACAAGTCAGGAGTGTGAAGGAGTACTCTCCAATTTCCTGGATGAGTGTAGCTCCAACAACACTCAAGAAGCTCAACACCGTCCAGGACAAAACAGCCTGCTTGGTTGGTACCCCTTCCACAAACGTTTAATCCCTCCACCACCGATGAACAGTGGCAACCGTTTGTACCATCTGCAAGATACACTGCAGGAACTCACCAAGGATCCTTAGGCAGCACCTTCCAAACCCACGAACACTACCATCTAGAAGGGTAAGGGCAGCAGATACCTGGGAACCCCAGATTCCCCTCAAAGTCACTCACCACCCCGACTTGGAAATATATCACCATTCCTTCATTGTCACTGGGCCAAAATCCTGGAACTCCTTCCCTAAAAGCACTGTGGGTGTACCTACACCTCAGGAACTGCTGCGGTTCAAGAAGGCAGCCCACCACCACTACCTCAAGGGCAACTGGGATGGGCAATATAGACTGGTTTGGGGAGTTATTATCATTATTCCATCACACTCCCTACTTGTGTCTTGCAGACGGTGGATAGGCTTTGGGGATCCATGGGGTGAATTGTTTATTTTAATTTCCCTCAATGCTTGAATGGATCTCAAGTACCCTGCTTTGAACGTGACCACAATAGTTTATAAACATCTAGAAGTTAAGTGCTTTCTCTTCCTCATTTTTTTAGCAGCAAGTACTCAACTGCTTTTAATGTACTCATGAGCTGTCAATCATAGCTAGCTGTTTATAAACATCGCACTGTCATCCAGACTTCAAATTTTAGCTTTGTTCCCTCTCCACAGACGCTGTCAGACCTGATGAGATTTTACGATATTTTCTGTTTTTGTTTAAGATTCCAGCATCGGCAATAATTTTCTTTCAACCTAATGAACCTTCTCTAGACTGCCTCCAATGTCAGTATATCCTTCCTTAGATAAGGTTTATCTTTCTCTTCTTCAAATGGTGCCACATGGTTTTATATGTTCAGAGATGATCTGGTTTAATATCTCATCCAAAATGCAGCAGTACAAAGAGTGTAGCACTCGCTCAGTACTCAGTCCTGTATTTGAACAGAAAACGTTGAATTTTTGTTCCTTATCATCACTTTAATTGATGCAAACTCAATATCAAATGTACCTTGTCTGCAATGTTTGGGTTAGCTTTATACTGGTAGAAAAACTTCAGCATTAACTCATCCCCTTCCCAGGCAGCGACATGTAAGGGAGTCTGACCATCATCCTGCATTGAAGAAAGAAGCAAAGGTCGATGCAAATTAACCGTGCAGCAAATCGCCAATTGTGTTACTGTTGGTTATATTTGAAAGTTGCAATTTGCACTTCCTGAATTAAAGGTAGAATACAATCCCGACAAAGCAAGACCTTCATCCGGATGATATTTGAATGGCAAAGCTCAAAGAATGCTTGTTCTCCGCTGTAATCTGACTCTGAAAGAAGGACCTATTTGCGGAGATGCAAAAGACAAAAGAAAACCAATTCCCGCCACTGCCCATGTAAAACCCGGGTTTGACCACTTTCCAGGGAAAAGATTCCTCCAAGCCCCTGAAGATAATCAAACAAAACTACAGGAATTAATTTACCTTATGTATTGGGTGAACAAGAAGGAACAGAGGGCTAACTTTGTGAAACCCCACTAGTTGCTTTCCCTGAGATATCACTGTTTGGCTTCATCTTCTATGAGACCATAAGACATAGGAGCAGAATTAGGCCACTCGGCCCATCAAATCTGCTCCAACATTCAATCATGTCTGATATTTTTCTCATGCCCATTCTTCTGCCTTCTCTCCATAACCCCAGAACTAGGCCACTCAGCCCATGGAGTCTGCTCCACCATTCAATCGTGGCTGATATTTGTCTCATCCTCATTCTCCTGCCTTCTCCCCATAACCCCTGATTCCTTTATTAATCAAGAACCTATCTATCTCGGTCATAAAGACACACAATGATTTGGCCCCCGCAGCCTTCTGCGGCAAAGAGGTCCACAGATTCACCACCCTCTAGCTGAAGAACTTCCTCATCTCTGTTTTAAAGGACCATCCCTTTAGTCTGAGATTGTGTCCTGAATGATTCCATCACTGAATAAGTCCTCAATCCAGCCACTGATTTATCCATTAATTCAATGCACCTTTTGCCTTTACAAAACTTTCTCAATTACCATGACTTTATCCAATTATTTGATGTTAACATAGATTAGAGCAATTACTTTTAAAATAACTTTTTATGAATTTCATTGCAAATTTGATTATATTTGACATTAACTGCAGTTTCTGCCGTCTTGTTGACTTCAAACATGCTTGTTGTTTTCTCCTTTTCCAAGTGTCTGCATGGTTTTCCACTCAAAGAAAGTTGGGGGGGGGGGGGGGGTGATTTTCTGTTCCCACTTTTCGCGGGGGGGGGGGGTTTAAATTGTCCGGAAGTCCCAAAATGTGATTTACGCCGGTGGAATTTCCTGTCGCGATTATCCAATGTTGAAATTTGGAACGCCCAAGAGAATAAATTTAAACACGATTACCAAGCCTCTACACCTGATGATTCCCCTCCTTTGTCAGAGTGTCCATTCACGATGGCATGCCCACATCTCCCATGGTGTGCACCTGGTGAGCAGAACCCACCAGAGGAGTTCAGGTGAGTGCCAGGCGGGGTAATCAGGGATGGGGCGTATGGTGGAGGCGTTCTATTTTTTTGATTTTATATATCGGGATGTGCTTTAAAAAGGTTGCCCCAATGTTTTAAAATCTAAGTTGCTGACAGGATGGACTCAACCAGAACCTGCCCCGCCAGTGTGACATGGGACCTGTTGCTTGGGTTTTTCTTTTCTATGTTGCTCGTAATACGGTGGAGAAAGTCACCGTTGGGGTCATTTCACCTGCCCACTGCCACACTCTGCAAAAGGAAGAAATTACACCTAGTGTCTTTGCACACCACTCCCATAATTAACATTTGATCTTTGTTCATTCCAAGGCAGGAATGCCTGTTTCAGACAGAGATCGATAGATTTAAAAAAAAAAATTTAGAGTACCCAATTCGTTTTTTCCAATTAAGGGGCAATTTAGCGTGGCCAATCCACCTAGCCCGCACAACTTTGGGTTGTGGGGGCAAAACCCACGTAAACACGGGGAGAATGTGCAAACTCCACACGGACAGTGACCCAGAGCCGGGATCGAACCTGGGACCTCGGCGCTGTGAAGCAGCAGGGCTAACCACTGCGCCACGATGCTGCCCTGAGATTGATAGATTTCTAATGACATTAAGGGATATGGGGGATGGTATGGGAAGATGGGCGTTGAGCAGGCAATCAGCCCTGATCTATTTAACGGGCGGAACAGGCTCAATGGGCTGAATGGCTTACTCCTACATCTATGTTTCTTTCCTGTTGCTATCTACAACCTACCTTGCTGTTAATTTATGGCTCTCATGTTCATCATCCTCAACTGACATTTGTACAACTTCAGCCCTCACAACTCCTTTTTATGTTTTTTATGGGAAGCTCTTAATTCAGCCATCATTTTTCAAACCAATATTTATTTTGTGTTGAAAGCTTGTGCTGTTTGGGTTCCATCTGCTGTGACCGAGCTGAAGACAACTCAAATTGTGGAAGGAGGATTTTGATGTACAGGCAAAAACATTATCTGTATACCTTCTGTCTCATAGCTAGCTCTATTCCCGAGCTCATTGCCGGTCGTCCTACAAACGTTTTGTGTTCACGTGCTCATCCAATCTTCCTTTGAAAGCTACAATTAATTCCAGCTCCGTTACACGCCAGGCCCTGGCATGGCCCGGGGACTGCTGCAGTACCAGCAGTGGCCATTGCTCCCAATGGAGCTGCCAGGATTGATGAGCTGCCAGCTCTCTGACTTGCTTGGAGGTGGGACATCCTGCCACAGGGAGTTAGTTAGAAGCCCCAACCTCAGGCAACTAATGGTCTGCACAACATAAAATAGTGTAATTGTGTCCAGGTCGAGCGGATGTGGGCTTTTCAGCTTGTGGACGGGGTTACCATCCCTGCATGACTCTGGATCATTAGTCCAGGCTTCTGCCAGTCCATTAATATAACCAAGAACTCAGTTCCTCCACCCACTTTAGGATTATACGCTATTAGTTTGTATTGATTCTCATTATTCCGACCAAAATATGTTACTTTGCACTTTACGACATTAGGAGCGGAATTGTCCGGATGTTCGCTGGTGGCGGGATTCTCTGGTCACGCTGGAAGCTCGACCCCGCCCGCGGGTTTCCCGGCAGTGTGGCTGGATTCGATGGGAATTCCCATTGACAGCAGCGGGAACAGAGAATCCCAACGCCAGTGAGAGGCATGCTGCTTCCCACTGCCAAGAAAGAGGAAGAACCCAGCCGAAGTTTCTGCCACGTCTGTCCTAACATGGAAAACTCAGCCCAATAATTAGCAAAACAGGAAGAATTTATTTTCGATGAGCAAAGATAATGGGCGCAAGTCGTGTGGTACCCTGGGACTCCCCTTGGCACCCAGGCACCTTGGGACTAGAAGCTTGGAACCCTGGCAGTGCGACTCACGCACCCTGCAGTACTAGGCTGGCAGTGCCTGGGTGCTAGATTGGCACTGCCTGGGGTCAGGTCTATTGGGGTGGGTGGGGGGTGGGGGTGGGGGGGGGGGGGATAGATGGGGAGGGTCCAGGAGCCACGGCAAGATTGGGGGTGTGTGAAGGAGAAATCAATAAAGTGGCAGGTAGGGCAGCACGGTGGCGCAGTGGGTTAGCCCTGCTGCCTCACGGCGCCGAGGTCCCAGGTTCAATCCTGACTCTGGGTCACTGTCCGTGTGGAGTTTGCATATTCTCCTCGTGTTTGCGTGAGTTTCGCCCCCACAACCCAAAGATGTGCAGGGTAGGTGGATTGGCCATGCTAAATTGCCCGTTAATTGTAAAAAATTAATTGGGTACTCTAAATTTATTTTTAAAAATAAAGTGGGGGGGCGGGGGGGGGGGGGGGTTCTGAAAGGGACGGGAAAAGATCGGGGCTGCCGTTAACAATAGTGCCCCGATCTGTGAGGGTAAATTCCTGCTGGCGAGATCAGCTTGCTAACAGGAAATCGACTAAAGCGTTACCTCGGCAGGAAGGAGCTCCCCGAGACTCAAAAAAACGGGAAAGTGCCAGTGAGTAGCGGGGTGAATCTCAGCGCTGGAGCTGCTGAGAAACACCCCACCATTGCACCCAAAAGCATCGTGCCCAATGTCCGTGTATTGTCCGGATGTGACTGATGATATCATCTTATGAAGGGGAAGATTATATTTGTATATAATTGTTTGTGTTCAAGTAGCCATTGCTGTATTATGGAAATAAAAATAAGAATAATTTTTATTATTGTCACAAGTAGGCTTACATTAACACTGCAATGAATTTACGCTGAAAATCCCCTAGTCACCACATTCCAGCACTTGTTCGGTACACAGAGGGAGGACAAAGGAAGAAATATCTCCCCCATGGATATAGCTGGAAATTTTAATCTTTTGGCTTTTGCAGTTTAGGTAATGCGACTGTTGACGGCGCTCGCAATTTATGAAGAAATCTTTCTCCATCAATAGGTTCAGCAGTCTCCCTTGATCCTGACCAGCCAACAACCGTCAATATACGAGCTAGGAGCACAAGTAGGCCACTTGGCCCTTCGAACCTGCTGCACCATTCTGTAAGATTATGGCTGATTCAAATTTAATCTCCTGTCTACTCCTGATAACCTGAAATGGCCATCATTATTCTGTACTCACATTTTGAAAATCAACACCAGCACCTAGCTCCACCAAAAGTTTAGCTAGTTCCGTGTCTTTTTTCCTGCAGCATACATGCAAGACTGTGTCGCCATTGTCCTGAAAAGTAAGTCAGAAGATCAGGTGCAGTTTAATATCATTTTATGGCATGCATGTTTAAAATTCATGACCCTGCAACTTCTTCTGAAATGAACATCCATGTGCGCCAATCACAAAGGCAAAATACTGCAGATGCTGGAAATCAGAAATAAAATCAGAAAATGGAGGATAAACTCAGCAGGTTTGGCAACATCTGTGGAGAGAGAAACAGAGGGCGCGATTCTCCCATATGGGGAGAAATCGTAAGGCTGGCGTCAAATCCGGGCGGGTTTGACGCCAGCCCCCCCCCTTCCCGACCGGGAACCGATTCTGGTCCCCGGTCGGCGCTAGCATCCCGACGCCGTAAACTCCGGCATCGCGGGCTTAACGAATTTCGTTAAGCCCGCTTGCCAGAGTTAGCGCCGGCTGACGCGTCATATGACGTCAGCCGCGCAAGCGCGGATTGGAAGACTCCAACCCGCGCATGCGCGGATGACGTCATCGCGCATTTGTGCGAAACCCGCGCATGCGCGGGCCGGGATGCCCCTCAGCCGCCCCGCGAATGGATACTGCGGGGCGGCGGAAGGACAAATAGTGCGCGGGCATCGGGCCCGCTGCCCGCGATCGGTGCCCACCGATTGCGGGCCCATGGCACCCTTAGCACGGCCATGGTACTGCCGTGCCAATCGGTGCCATGGTTTTAAAAATCGACAGTTTACGGCCGTTTTTACGAACGGCCAGGCCACGTGTGTTTGCCGTTCGTAAAAACAGCCGTAAAGGGCTGGGAACTCGGCCCATCCATCAGCTGAGAATCACTGCCGGCCGTAAATAAACGGCGGCAGCGATTCGTATCGGGAGTCGGGCGTGGGGGGGGGGGGAGAATAGTGGGAGGGCGTCGGAACAGCGTGGCCGTAAAATTTTACGAGCCACGCTATTCTCCGCACCGTCGGGAGTGCGGAGAATCGCGCCCAGAGTTCACATTTCAGGCCAAAATAACCTTTAACTCCGTTTCTCTCACCACCCACGTGCGCCCAGTAGGAGTTTCAGATGTCTACAACGGGATTCTCTGTTGTCGGGATCTTCCGATTGGCCAGCTGTCGGAATGGAGGATCCCACTGCCGGCAGGACATACTGTGCTGGAAAACGGGACTGGTGGGACAGAGAATCCCGGCCCTGATTTTTTAGTCACTTCATTGAATCCCTACAGTGCAGGAGTCCATTCGGCCCATTGAGTCTGCACTGACCCTGCAAAATACCACCCTCCCTGAACCCAACCCCCTGCTCTTTCTCCACCTATCCTTTTGGACACTTAGAGACAATTTCGCATGGCCAATCCGCCTAACCTGCACATCTTTGGACTGTGGGAGGAAACCAGAGCACCCGGAGGGAACCCACTCAGACATGGGAAAAAGGTGGAAACTCCACACAGTCACCCGAGGTCGGAATCGAAGCTGGTCCCTGGCGCTGTGAGTTAGCAGGGCTAACTACTTTGCCACTGTGCCACCCCTTAATAATACACTGGATGCCAAGAGTGTTACAGCTCGGTGACATGTAACATTTTATATATTTATTGAAGGCAATGGAAATAATCACAAGAATTGCAAAAGTGTCTGCCTATTCACCAGCGCCCATTTTGCACTAAGACGCAAAGTCAAACGTATCCGATATAATCTACAATCCAGATCAGACCTGGCGCAACATCGTCAAACCAAACAAGATGGTGGCAATATGAGATTTGCTGCGAATGTGCATGTTGTTAGATAGTATGTGGAGTAAGCAGCATAGGACTCCCAGAAGAACAACACATACAAGACTTCAGAAGCTTTACTAAATTTCATACTGGAATTAAAAGATGAGTGGTTGGCGCAGTGGATAGCATTGCTACCTCACGGCCCCAACGTCCCAGGTTCGATTCTGGCTCTGGGTCACTGTCAGTGTGGAGTTTGCACATTCTCTCTGTATTTGCGTGGGTCTCTCCCCCAGAACCCCAAAGATGTGCAGGGTAGATGGACTGGCAATGCCAAATTGCCCCTTAATTGGAAAAAATTAATTGGACACTCTAAATTTATTTTTTTTAAAAGGATGAGTGGTACCTTACAAAGCGGATGGTCTCTGGGAACAAAATGTACTTGGATATGCACTTGAAGTGCCAGAACCAAAAAACTCAAGAGCCGGGCAGTGGAATTAGAGGGGGGAACGCTCTCTTGATCAATACAGACAAGATGGGTCGACACTCAGAAGAACACAAGGAGTAGGAGCAGGAGTGGACTATAATGCCCATTGAGACAGCTTCAATATGACCATGGCTGATCTTGGACTTCAATTCCACTTTTCCGCTCGCTCCCACATCCCTGTTCCTCTGACACATCAATAATCTGTCTATCCCAGCCTAAACTTTTCGCAGCAATGGAGCTTCCACAACTCTCTGGGGCAGAGTTCCAAAGATCGACAATCTTTGAGTGAAGTCATTTCTCCTCATCTCAGTCCTCAATGATCAGCCCCTTATCCCAAAACTGTGCTCCACACCCCCAACCCTGTGTTTTTGATTCCCCAACCAGAGGAAACAGTCTCTCAGCCTCGAATCTATCAAGCCCCTTCAGAACCTTACATCTTTCAATGAGGTTGCCCCTCATTCTTCTAATTTCCAGAAAATATAAGTCCACTTTACTCAGCCTCTCATCAAGGTCAACCCCCTCATCCCAGGGAGTAATTTAGAGAAATGTTGCTGTACCTCCTGCAATGCTTGTGTATACGTCCTGGTCTCCTTCATTGCTGTATTTAGTACTCTGTACATGCCTATAACCTATTAAATCTCTAACCTCTTCCAGTTCTGATGAAAGATCATCAATTGGAAATGTTATCTGTTTCTCCCCTCAAATGCTGCCTGACCAGCTGAATATTTGCAGCATTTTCTGTTATTTCAGATTTCCAGCAACTGCAGCATTTTCGTTTTTAGTCACTGAACAAAACAACAGTTTCCTCACATCAGCAATTTGAGTATGTTGACAAACTTCAGAATGCAAACCAGTCAAAGTGTGCAAAATGATTGGGGTCGGCTACATGTGGCCCAGTCTCAACACTGAGACGAGACTATTGTCACGGGAGTGTCACTTTAAGAAAGGTATTTGTCTTTGTCTTTTCACATGGTTTCAGTGATGTCATTTTGTGGGTGGAGCTGGGCTGTGGCTGTGAGGTCTGTTTTACTTTCGCTTTCAGTTTTGACTGCTGTGAACTACAAACAGAGAAAATAAGTGTTTTGGCCTGTCTCTCTCTATTTTCAATTTAAAGAATTGTTCCATAAAAAAAACATTGACTATGTTTTAAAATAAAATTAAAATAAAATAAATTAAACTTAAAATATATAGTTTGCTTTTTGGAATGGTTTAAACCTGCTGGTGAGACGGGGTCAGAATCTCATGGAAAGCCAGTTTTATTGAAGTGAGAATGCAGAGTGCTGGGCCATACCATTGAAAGGGGTTTTTAGTTTATGGGATTTTGTTTTTGAATTGGAACAGTTAAGGGGAATTCATTAAGTGTTATACATAGATTACTGTAGCTGTGGGGTGTCTTTATGTTTGTAATTAATAAAAATTATTGCTGCCTGTGTGTGTATATATATATATATGTTAACTAAATTCTTAGAATAAAGCTTGTTTTGATGAAAGTGTCTAGGGAGTCTGTTGAATCACACCTGAAGGGAAGGCTCTTGTGTTCATCCTAGCCAAATTCAACGTGGACTTCATAATATACTTTGGAATTTCTAAGCCCTGGCCCATAACCAAATTGGGGGCTCGTGGGATAAAAGTCTATCTTTCGTGACTGGGTTGGTTTAGTGAACTTAAAGACAGTGAGGGGTGAGCATATTTGTGTTTGCTTTTCAAGTGTTCTTTTCAAGTTTAAATAGGGAGTGTGTTGTGGACAATGAAAAATGAAAATCGCCTATTGTCACAAGTAGGCTATAAATGAAGTTACTGTGAAAAGCCCCTAGTGGCCACATTTCGGCACCTGTTCGGGGAGGCAGGTACGGGAATTGAACCGTGCTGCTGGCCTGCCTTGGTCTGCTTTCAAAGCTGGTGATTTAGCCCCGTGCTAAACCAGCCCCAGACAATGGCTCTTTCAGAGGCTCAGAGGTTTTTGGGGGTGGAGTACCTTACAAATGGAGACTAAAAAAAGGATTTCAGATTTGGTAATAACATTACAGATAAAATTGCCCGACAAAGTACGGAAAGAAGGGGTAATTGCAGCGGTAGCTGAGAATTTAAAATTGCCTGAGACAGTCAGAATCGCTGGAAATGGCAAGAATTCAATTACAGATAAAGAGGCTAAGCATGAAAAAAAATTAAAGCAGCTTGAATTTGAAATGAGGGAAGAAGAAAGAATAGCCCGAGCAGAATAAAAAGAAAAGGAGAGAGGAAAGGGAAAAAGAACAAATAGCCCTCGCAGAACAAAATGACATCACTGAAGCCATGTAATAAGACAAAAACCTTTCTTAAAGCAACACTCCCATGACACTATACACCGGATTCAAGAAAGAACGCATCTATTTCATAACCATAGGGGATTCCAACTCTCAACATAAAAACAAGTTTACATTCGCAGGGGAGATCAGGGTCTAATCATTTCAGTTAAAGTCATCAAGAGCATCAGCATTCCCAGCACAGAGCTCTGTGCACTGGGGAACATGCATTGCGAAGTTGGATGTACTTAGCCCATGATATTCTTCCCTTTGGTGATAAGCCTTACTGCACATCGCTCCAACAATACCTGACCCACACCTTTGCTCACTTATACCTTCCTCTGTGCCCTGAGCTGCAGATCGGCATTGACACTAAGCAGCTCCTTGCAGACTGCGATGTTACCGATTTCAACACTTAGGAACAATGGGATGCAGCCATCCTGCGGAAAGAAGAAAAGGGAGTGAGACATGGGAAAGAGAGTGTAGAAAGAAAGAACTTGTACTTATACTGTGCCTTTCACAATGTCAGGCTTTACAACCAATGAAGTACTTCTGAAGCGTAGTCACTTTTATAATGTAGGAATCATGACAGCCAATTTGCATGCAGCAAGGTCCCACCTAGGCAATGTGATAATGACCAGGTCATCTCTTTTGATTTGTGATACTGACTGAGGGATACAGAATAGCGGAGAGCACTATCTGCTCTTTTGCAAATAGTACCTTGGGATCTTTTATGTCCACCTGAGAGAGCAGACGAGCCTTCAGTTTAATGCCTCATCCCAAACTTGACACCTCCAACAGTGTTACCCTCCCTCAGCACAGCATTGGAGCATAAGCCTTGATGATGCTCAGGTCCATGAAATGGTACTGGGAACCCACAACCTCGTGACTCTGAGGCAAGAGTGGTACCAACTGAGCCCTGACTGACAGACATATTTTATTTCATAGAATTTACAGTGCAGAAGGAGGCCATTCGGCCCATCGAGTCCAGACTCCCATCGAGTCTGCACTGGCTCTTGGAAAGAGCACCCTACCCAAGCCCACACCTCCACCCTATCCCCATGACCCAGAAACCCCACCTAACACTAAGGGGCAATTTGGACCCTGAGGGCAATTTATTATGGCCAATCCACCTAACCTGCACATCTTTGGACTGTGGGAGAAAACCAGAGCACCCGGAGGAAACCCACGCACACACGGGGAGAACGTGCAGACTCCACACAGACAGTGACCCAGCGGGGAACCAAACCTGGGACCCTGGCGCTGTGAAGCATTTGTGCTATCCACAATGCTACCGTGCTGCCCCTGTAAGAAAGAAAGCAAGAAATAAAGAAAATTATGCCTCGTGAACTAGCTAATTAGTGTATTTTTGTATCTATTAGTCGTGATGGGTGGGATGAAATCCTTGATGATTTTAAAATAAATTCATGGCTGTATTAAAATTTTGCACCAAGTTTGAATACTGTCAATAACCCAACAAGTACTGAACTCCTATAAAACCCAGAGCCTTTGGAAGTGATATTTCTCGCAACTGATACTTCTATATTTGCTGACTGGCCATGCGTAATAAGTACATGAGAATTAGTGCTGCCAGTGCCTAGTTTTGGCCTGGATAATCTGTCGTGAAAAGTGTAAACTGGACACAAACGAGGTGTCTTCCAGTCAGGGTTACAATAAGCTCTCAGCTGCTGGGTCCCGTTCTGTTCTTTGGATGATCACTCCCCTCATCTGATTTTGATGAGTTCAGTTTCATTCATAAAGTTTTAGACAATCTCCAAAGTTGACCCGAGGATGAGCTTTGGGAGCTGGATTGGGAATGCTGCAGGGAAACTCTTCAAATGGTGGGAGCAATTACAGAGGCATGCTGATATTTTTAGCAAAACTTTCCAGTCTTAGAAAAGTCTCAAGAGATAACAAAATGAACACAGGGGCAGTGAACTGAGTGTGACAATATACTGAGTGTGACTCAGCACTTTGCTCTTGTGCCCACATGTCCGTCCTTGGCTTGCTGTAATGCTCCATTGAAGCCCAAAGCAAGCTGGAGGAGCAGCATCTCATCTTCCGATTAGGCACGTTGCAGCCCTCGGGACTCAGTATTGAGTTCAACAACTTTAGACTCTGACCTTGTTCCTCCACCTTAAGCCCTTTTTTCAATACCCCATACATTTTTTTCTCAATGTGAAAACACTCTGCAGATAAAAGAAAATTACTGCAGATGCGGGAATCTGAAACCAAAGAGAAAATGCTGGAAAATCATAGCAGGTCTGGCAGCATCTCATAGATTATCATAGAATTTACAGTGCAGAAGGAGGCCACTCGGCCCATCGAGTCTGCACCGGCTCCTGGAAAGAGCACCCTACCCAAGGTCAACACCTCCACCCTATCCCCATAACCCAGTAACCCCACCCAACACTAAGGGCAATTTAGCATGGCCAATCCACCTAACCTGCACATCTTTGGACTGTGGGAGGAAACCGGAGCACCCGGAGGAAACCCACGCACACACGGAGAGGATGTGCAGACTCTGCACAGACAGTCTCTGTAGGGAGAGAAAAGAGCTAACGTTTCAAGTCCATATTGCCCTTTGTCACCTGGACTTGAAACGTTAGCTCTTTTCTCTCCCTGCAGATGCTGCCAGACCTGCTGGGATTTTCAACATTCTGTAGATGTTGTGGGTTCCCTTAATCACCAACAACGAGGACTTCCAACAGAAGCAGTTTATTCCTGAGCTCAATAGCTACATATGACACTTATGCCCTGCCTGCACTCCCGCCACATGACCTCATTTGTAGCCGCATCATCACGTTCTCACTCTGGCTACATATTCCCTGTTTCACAATACAATCTGTACAGGGCAGAAGGAGGCCATTCAGTCCATCGAGTCTGCACCAACCTGGCCTAAACATCCACCCTATCCCTATCACCCCACCACTATAGCACCACGGTAGCACAGTGGTTAGCCCTGTTGCTTCACAGTGCCAGGTACCCGAGTTCGATTCCCGGCTTGGATCACTGTCTGTGCGGAGTCTGCACATTCTCCCCGTGTCTGTGTGGGTTTCCTCCGGGTGCTCCAGTTTCCTCCCACAAGTCCTGAAAGACGTGCTTGTCAGGTGAATTGGACATTCTGGCCGGGATTCTCCAATAATGGGGCTAAGTCAACACGCCCGTCAGAAAATGGGCGCCAATCCATTTTAAGGGGGCTTACAGGG
This sequence comes from Scyliorhinus canicula, assembly GCF_902713615.1. Lineage (NCBI taxonomy): Eukaryota > Metazoa > Chordata > Chondrichthyes > Carcharhiniformes > Scyliorhinidae > Scyliorhinus > Scyliorhinus canicula. The sequence continues at coordinate 27,650,668 of NC_052155.1, forward strand.
CCCCGGCGTGCTCTGCGCAGCTCCTGCTGTCGATACAGGGCCCTGCACTTCCGGCCCCGCGAAACATGGTGGACCCACACAGTGGGCCAGCGCAGAAGAAGGTTGGCCCCCCCCACAGATCGCGCCCACCCGCCGATTGGTGGCTCTCGATCACGGGCCTGGCCGACGTGGAGGCCCCCCCCCACCCCCGGAGACTGATCCCCCGCTCCCCCCACCAGGATGACCACCTCAGCCGCCATGTGGAACCATACGAGAACCACGCCAGCGGGAACTCGGCCAGTCAACCGCGGAAAATCGCCACGGGGCCTCTTTCAACGGCCCCCAACCGGTGCCGCGTCGGCCACGCACGCACAGCAGGCGGCGATTCTCCGTCGCAGGTCGGACGCCCCATTCTCCTCCCCGCGCCGGGTGCGATTGCGACACGGGGGCTCAGAGAATCCTGGCCTCTGAAATCTCCTTCTGTGGACCCGAACAATCGCGACTAGGGAATGTGGCGACTAGGGAATTATCACAGTAACTTCATTGCAGTGTTAATATAAGCCTACGTGCGACACTGTTAAAGATTATTATTTTCCTGGACCTTTCCACTCGGTATATCCATCATTTTTATATTTTATCATCTCCCTATTTGAAAATATGTTCCGATGACCGAACATTGTGCCTCAAAGTTCTCTGAATTCTTTGAAGTCTCTGCTTTAAGGAATGCTTTCCTGCCCACGTGCAGTGCATTCAAATGCTCAGAAAAGGTTGATTGAATTGTAGTCCCCTCTCAAGCTGGAGGATGATCGTTCTAGACTGAAGGAATTTTGGGATTTCTCCCCAAAACAAACTTACATGGAGTGTAGCTCCCTACCATCCATAGTAAATTATTCTGAGATAGACTGCTGAGGTCTCTGGCTGCATGGCAGAAGGCTATCGCTAATAGGAAATTGGCAATCGTAGTTAAGTGAGCACTTCACACATGCAAAGTGGGTTCCCATGGGTAGGCGGGCCATGTAGTATGTGGGAGTCATTGCCTTGCATTCCAATAACACCCTGACCCTGGACACTATTCTTGAACACTGCAGGAGGCAACACCACACTCTCAACATCCGAACACCCAGGGGATGGTACACAACTCCGGGGACATGCCCACTGGATGGTGGGTGAGCGCCATGAGGGGGTTGGGGGGGGTGATACCTGGAGAGATGGGCAAAGGGTCCGGGGGATCAGCCCGCATTGCAGAAGGGACAGAGGCATCATAATGGTTGTACGAAAAGATGTTAAATGTGTTGTACAAGCCCCACTTCCGATGGTGCCCCCCTGAACCCCCACCCTCCTCCCCACTCCCTATGTACTCGCCCCTCCCCTGATGCCCTCCGTGGCCCTCCTACCTCTAACAGTGCATCTTGGTTTCCCCAGGATGCACATCAGAGGTAGAGGCATCATCTGACTCTGCCAGCCCCTGGCGGCTCCCCATGGACTGCACCATAATGTCGGTGCCCTCGGTGATGCTCCTCAGTGATTGAGTCATGCTCAGCAGCCCCTCGTCCATGCCCATCTGAGAGCGGAACATGTCCCACACAACCTTATCAAGGTCGGTCTGGGACTGGTGACATCCCCCAGCTAATCGAACATCCTGTTGTCCTTGGTGCCACTCATTGCCGGCACCACCTCCTGCACCCGCAGCCTCTGGGACTCCTCGAAGTGGCTTCGGATCTGCTGGAGTGACGCTGACATCTCCCTCTGAACATCCAGGTTGCTCCCTATCATCGTCCATCAGCTCTGGGTACATCTGTACCAGAGGCTCAGCATCAGGCTGGGACCCAGCTGGATCCTGGGATCCAGCAGCCCTCCAACTGCTCTTTCGCCTGGGGGTTACTGCCTCCACCCGATGTGCATCATCAGAGGTGTGGTACTCACCAGATTGTGCCCCGGAAGCCTGTCCACTAACATGTCCCACCAAGGTGTGTGTACCTGCGCTGGTGGGGGGTGGGGATGACAGCTGTGCAGCAACTACGGTGGCATCCTCGGAGCTCTCCTCCAAGGTTTGCCAAGGAGTCAGGAGAGCACCTGGGATGGGCCAACGCCGTTGGCTCGATGACCTGCTGGAGAATGGACATGTGGTCAGTGGTACAGATTGATCAGTCAGTAATGCAATAACCCACTTTGACAGGTCCACCAGGTGGAGGCCAGTGGTTCACAACTCTGCGGCTGACCAATCTGGCCTCGGCAACCCCCGTCATCTCCAGGGCACGCTCCTCGAAGGAGGTGAGGATTCTTATGTTCGGCACTCCTCCACCAGTCTGGGCCCTCTCTTGATGGTTATGGAAGAGCTTTTCTTGGGGAGAAGATACAGAGAGGGCATCGGTAGCCACATGTGTGGTTCACAGTGGTGGGAGAGTGGGTGTGAAGGAGAGGTTGCAGGAGTTGGTTGAGGGGGGGGGGGAAGGGGGTAGAGGAAGGGTTGGAGGTCACATGGGGAGTTGGGGTATGGATGCCCCCTTGGGGGGTGGGGAGTGTTGGTTTCTACTCACTCATGCTGCCCGCTGTAGGTCATTGATCTCCTTCCTGCACTGGAGGCCAGTCCTCCTGGTCACATTCCTCAAGCTGATAGCTGCCGCCACCTCAGCCCAAGCAGCACTGGCTGCCTTGTGGCTCACCCTGAGAGACCATCGGGGGTACAGGGCATCCCTTCTGGCCTCCACCGTGTCTAGCATCCTCCCCAGGTCAGCATCCCTGAAACTTGGGGCTGGTCTCCTGGGCGCCATTTAGAACAGTACAGCACAGAACAGGCCCTTCGGCCTTCGATGTTGTGCCGAGCAATGATCACCCCACTCAAACTCACTTGTTGTGAGCTGGCTGGGGTTGGCTGAGCAAGTGCAGCTTAAGTGCTTATTAACAGGGGGGCGGGGGGGGGGGGGACTGGCGAGCCTTCATTTGCAGCAGGAAACCCATGAGGCCTCGGTAAGTGGACCAATTAACGGTGAATTGCATTGCCGGCCTCGCTGGGCCGTGCGCTGGGAAGCTCACAGCAATTCCGGCTCGCTACCACACACAGACATTTTTCTGGAGAATTGGGCCAAGCGAGTTAAAATAAAAATTATTTCTTCGTTCATGGGATGCGGACATTGCCCATTCCTAACCCTTGAGAAGATGGTGGTGAGTGGCCTTCTTGTATCTCTGCAGTCCATGTGGTGTAGGTACGTCCACAGTGCTGTTAGGGAAGGAGGATTTTGACCCAGTGAAGAAAAGAGGTGCAGAAAGACTCTCAAGATTCCACCACAACTCCTCCTATGGGGCTTTGGGCAGTCATTTTACAAGATACAATTCTGCAGAGTTCCACTGCACACATCGGAAAATTGCATAGCTGACTGAGCTTAATTCTATCAGGCTCTCTCTCAGGCCAGAATATTCCTTGGAGGCAGGATAGGAGGTTGGGGGAAGGATACTAGGAAAATAGGGAAAATAATAATTAATAATCTTTACTAGTGTCACAAGTGTCACATTAACACTGCAATGAAGTTACTGTGAAAAGCCCCTAGTCGCCACTTCCGGCGCCTGCTCGGGTACACTGAGGGAAAATTCAAAAAGTCCAATTCACCAAACAAGCACGTCTTTCTGAACTTGTGGGAGGAAACCGGAGTGCCCGGAGGAAAGCCACGCAGATGCAGAGAGAACATGCAGATTCTGCACAGACAGTGACCCAAGCCGGGAATCGACCCAGGTCACTGGTGCTGTGAAGTAACCATGCTAACCACTGTGCTATCTTGCCGTCATATGAAGCTGGGAAAGCTCACTAATAGTTCCATAGAATTTACAGTGCAGGAGGCCATTCGGCCCATCGAGGCTGCACCGGCTCTTGGAAAGAGCACCCTATCGAAGCCCATACCTCAACCCTATCCCCATAACACAGTAACCCCACCTAACACTAAGGGCAATTTGGACCCTAAGGGCAATTTAGCATGGCCAATCCACCTAACCTGCACATCTTTGGACTGTGGGAGGAAACCGGAGCACCCGGAGGAAACCCACGCACGCACGGGGAGAACGTGCAGACTCCACACAGACAGTGACCCAAGGAGGGAATTGAACCTGGGGTCCTGAAGCTGTGAAGCATTTGTGCTAACCGCTGTGCTACCATGCTGCCCGTTTCTGCCTCCGGCAGGTTTACTCAAAGCGGGCTGTGAATGAGTTTGCCAGTGTGTCCACGGGAGGCAGTCATAGGCAATGGAAAACTCATACCTACCCATTTGCATGGAAGGAGACAGGTTTTCTGTTGTTGCAGACTCCCTGCTGTGGCTGGAGTCCAGCAACGCCACCAAGGCGCCTTCACAGTGGGAGATCTGAGATGCGAAACATTTGAGGTTGTTTATTAATTTACTTGCAGTAATTCTCAAGGCTTATGTGTCCTCTGGAGCAAGACAATACCACTGGAGCCATGTCATTGAGACTGATGTCTCCACGAATGGTGTAAGTCCTACTCAAGGCATCTCGATGGCGCTGCAGTCTCTCCTGCTGAAATAGCTGCCAACAGCCAAATGCATGGACTGCAATTGTAGAACCCAGAAAAAGCCCTAATTGGATTGGCTCCTGGAGATAACTTATTAATTGGACGCCGCTGGGAAGATCTCGCCCAACACCTTGCTCTGGCCAATTCCGGGTTCCTGATCAAGAATTGGCCTTATTGCCGGGGTCGAGGCCCACCCGTGTAAATTTCAGCCTTGGTAACAATTTAAAAAACAGCTGCCAGACTCCAACTTGGCTGAAATAAGCTTGGATTACCTCTCGACTGCCTTGGTGACATCAAATATAGTGATCCACTCAGGAGATACCACACTCAATCTGTGATCCACTCAGGAGGCACCACACTCAATCTGTGATCCACTCAGGAGGCACCACACTCAATCTGTGATCCACTCAGGAGATACCACACTCAATCTGTGATCCACTCAGGTGATACCACACTCAATCTGTGATCCACTCAGGAGATACCACACTCAATCCGTGATCCACTCAGGTGATACCACACTCAATCTGTGATCCATTCAGGTGATACCACCTTCAATCTGTGATCCACTCAGGTGATACCACACTCAATCTGTGATCCACTCAGGTGATACCACCTTCAATCTGTGATCCACTCAGGTGATACCACCTTCAATCTGTGATCCACTCAGGTGATACCACACTCAATCTGTGATCCACTCAGGAGATACCACACTCAATCTGTGATCCATTCAGTGACACCACATTCAATCTGTGATCCACTCAGTGACACCACATTCAATCTGTGATCCACTCAGTGACACCACATTCAATCTGTGATCCAGTCAGTGACACCACATTCAATCTGTGATCCATTCAGTGACACCACACTCAATCTGTGATCCACTCAGTGATACCACATTCAATCTGTGATCCACTCAGTGATACCACCTTCAATCTGTGATCCACTCAGGTGATACCACACTCAATCTGTGATCCATTCAGGTGATACCACCTTCAATCTGTGATCCACTCAGGTGATACCACATTCAATCTGTGATCCATTCAGTGACACCACACTCAATCTGTGATCCATTCAGGTGATACCACCTTCAATCTGTGATCCACCCAGGTGATACCACCTTCAATCTGTGATCCATTCAGTGACACCACATTCAATCTGTGATCCACTCAGTGATACTACACTCAATCTGTGATCCACTCAGTGATACTACACTCAATCTGTGATCCATTCAGTGATACCACACTCAATCTGTGATCCACTCAGTGACACCACATTCAATCTGTGATCCATTCAGTGACACCACACTCAATCTGTGATCCATTCAGGTGATACTACACTCAATCTGTGATCCACTCAGTGATACCACACTCAATCTGTGATCCACTCAGTGACACCACATTCAATCTGTGATCCATTCAGTGACACCACATTCAATCTGTGATCCATTCAGTGACTCCACATTCAATCTGTGATCCTCTCAGTGACACCAGGCTGAATGAGTGATCCAATCAGTGACTCCACATTCAATCAGTGATCCACTTGATGACATCATGTTCACTCAGTGATCCGCTTGCCTAACCACTGGAATTTTACGGGTAATGCTGCAGAAATTGTCAACAACCTGGGAAAGTGCGACCAGAAAGAGAATGACAGTGCCAGTGTACTCAGCTGCACCCAATAATTGCGAAGGTTGTCCATCACCTACCTTATCTTGTATGAACCGAGCATCTTTGTTTGAGGACTTCAGCAGTGTCTGCACGATGTTGAGTGCCCCACTGGGTCGACTAGCTGCACAGTGTAGAGGCAACTGATCCTTGAGCTGAAAAGCAAGAATAAATAATAATAATAACTGTTTATTGTCACAAGGACAAATTTACTGTGAAAAGCCCCTAGGTGCCACATTCCGGCGCCTGTTCGGGTAAGCTGGCACGGGAATTGAACCTGCGCTGCTGGCCTTGTTCTGCATCACAAACCAGCTGTCTAGCCCACTGAGCTAAACCAGCCTAAATGCAGTGAGAATCGGCGAATAGAATTAGAATAGTTTGCCTGGCTGTTCAATTATTTTTTTTAAGCTTATTTGTTGTTTCTCAATAAACATATTGAATAACAGTGTAACACACGGGGACTCGAGCCAAGCCCTGCAAAAACAGTATACGGCCTACCGCATCTTTACAATTCAAAAGCCAGTGAAAAGATTAACACCCAAATGAATGGCTACAAGTTAAAGCACCACCGAACTCCAGCGTGCCTCAGAGTGACCTTGGAAAGGGCGCTGACCTTCTGGGACTACTGTTGCCAAGGTCAGGTCCAGAAACAACTTGATTGCCAAACTAGCCAGCTCGAGGTGGGGTGCAGTTACCACCACCCTCCGAGCCTCAGCACTCGTGCTCTCACACTCAGTAGCAGAATGCTTCTTCCCGGTTTGACCAAGATCATCACACTCACACACAGAGTTGATATCTAGCTGAATGCTACCATGTGTATCATTACTGGAACATTATGTTCAACACCATTCTCTGTCCTGGCAAACGTCACTCCTCCACATATACACTGAGCTCCAATAATCCACAAATTGACAGTAAAAGTTTGCAATGCCACCCCCCCGTCCCTCCCCCCTCTCCTCCTCCCTCCCTCCCCCTCCCCCTCCCCATCCCCCCTCCCTCCCCTCCCCCCTCCCCCCCTCCCTCCCCCCCTCCCCCAACCAACAATGGCCTAGTTTAAACCTTGCAGGGAAAGTGTGGCCCACCATTAATGGTTTCAGGGCTGGCCATGGCCCCTGCTTGGCCAACCTCCACATTACTGTCAGCCCCCTATACAACAAACTATGCAACACGTCATAGAAGAATGTCCAATCCACAGACACAGCGGACACCTGCCTGTACTCAGCACAGCAGGACCGGAAGAAACTGCTTGGTTTAAATATTTTGCATTCACTAAATAAATAAATGAGTAGTGGTGAGGGGGAGGGGGTACGAGGGTGTGGGGAGTGGGATGCGGGTTGAGGATGCACGCATGAGGGGGGGGAATAGGGGAGGGGGATGGGATGGTGACGGGTGGAATAAACATTGGAGAGGATGGGTGAGGAGAGGAGGTAATGGGGAGAGCAGGGGGATGGAGTGATGAGGGGACTGAATGGATGTGAGGGGATGGGGTGAGGGAAGGGGATGGGGGTTGAGGGATGTAGATAAGAGGATGAGTCTTAGGAGGTGAGGGGAGAATGAATGAGATGGTGATAGGATGGGGCATCGGTGAGGGGATGGGTAAGAGAGGGAAGATGGGGTTAAGCGGGTGGGGGTGAATGGAGGTTGATGGGGTGGTGAGGAGTGGAATGGGGGTTGAGAGAATGGGATGAAGAGAGGATGTGATGAGGTGAGGGGAGGGGTATCAAGAGAATAGGGGTGTGAAGGGAGGTGGAATGAGTGAGCAGAGGGGGATGAGGAATGGGAGGGATAGTGGCGAGGAGGGAGGTCACTGTGGAAGGGAAAGGTTTGTCTGAGTGAGGGTAGCACTTGCCCTGGGAAAGTGTGAAAAAAGATTCACGCGTGAAATAAAAGGGAACTTAAAAGTCTTTTATAAATATATACAAAGCAAAAGGATATTTAAGTGATTGATAACACTAGTTGAGGGCAAAAACAAAATCTTCTCATAGAGCAAGAGGGCACTGCGGTGCTGAAAGAGTATTTTGCACCAAAAATGACAATAAAGTGAGTGTTGCTCTAGCGAAGGAGGGACAGGGAATTAGGATAAAAATAGATACAAGGAAGACATTATTTGGATTGGCGTCATTCAAGGGTAATAAGTCATGCATTCGAGCTTGCTGAGGCACGTGAAGGCGGAGACTGAGCACAACACTTTAATCCTCCTTTGACATGGGACTGGGGAAAGGGGAGAGGAATAAATCTGTCTTTTTTAAGTGTACCGTCAGACTTTTTCCTCTGAGAACAATGGGGAGGTGGTGAATGGATTCCCAGGCTCATCATCAGCGCATTGAACCACATCATAAACACTCCTTCATGACTAATAATTCCTGGCATGGGATTTGAACTTTTGGCACTACCCCTGCACCACAAGATCTTCTATAAACTGGTAACTAAAGGTCAATTTGTTTTATAAAAGCAAATTACTGCGGATGCTGGAATCTGAAATGAATGAGAAAATGCTAGAAAATCTCAGCAGGTCTGGCAGCATCTGTAGAGAGAGAAAAGAGTTTCGAGTCCGATGACTCTTCGTCAAAGCTAACAGACAGAGATAGTGTGAAATATTTATACTGTCGCGTGAAAATGAAAGATGAGTCATAGCCACAGAAACCCAGGGAAACCAGGTGCTAATGACCACAGAAACCAAGGGGAAAGAGTGCTAATGGCAGTCCCCAGAGAGAACAAAAGATGTGAAGGGACAAACAGCAGAGAAACTAACATCAGAGGGCGAACTGTAGATGTGGGGGGGAGAGAAGGGGGAAGCAAAGAGGAGAAAGGGTAAGGAAAGGTGGATAAGATGGCGTTAAATATATATTAAGAAAGACAAGAAATGGTAAAAGACAGTTAAAATGAAATGGGATGAAAATAAAATGGGTCGAGGTGGAGTAGAGCTGATCATCTGAGGTTGTTTATTCGATGTTGAGACCGGAAGGCTGTAGCGTGCCTAACCGGAAGATGAGATGTTGTATGCACTCCAATTAGTTTAATTGTCAGCAGTGGGTAAACTATTACAAACCATTGACAAGGAGCAAATTAAATTCTCACTAGGGGAGGATGAGTTTAATAAGAGACAGCCAGTATACATTTAGTAAAGTAATATTATGTCAGATGGACCTTTTTGAGTTCTTTGATGAGGTAACAGAAGGCTATGGGGTAGTGAAGTAGATATTATATATGTGGACTTTCTGAAAACATTTTGTATAGTATTACATAATGGGCTCATTCGATAAATAAAAGCACTTGGATTAAAGGGACAATTGTAACTTGGAGGTGGAATTGACTGAGGGTTACGAAGCAGCGTGTAGTGGTAAATAAATGATTTTCTGACGGTTTATTTAAGGAAATACATACGAGCACTGGAGGCAGTCCAGAGAAGGTTCACTCGGTTGACCGCAAGTATAGAGGGATTTTCTTATGAGACGTTCAGTAGATTGGGCATGTACACATTGGAGTTTAAAGGATAAGAGGTGACCTTATTGAGGTGTATAGGATTCTCAGGGGGATTTGCAGGGTAGATGATTAGAGGTTGTGTCCCCTTGTGGAAGAGACTGTGACCAGAGGGTATAAGTAAAGGGCCGTCCATTAAGACAGAGATGAGGAGAAATGTCTCCTCTCAGAGGGTAGTGATCTGGAATTCTTCACCCTGCAAAGCTGTAGAGGCTGGGTTACTTTGTTCAAGGCTGAGCTAGACAGATTCTCAATCAGTAGGGGAATCAAGGGTTATGGTGATGAGGCATGAAAATGGAGTTGAGAATTATCATATTAAATCAGTCATGATCTCATTGAATAGCGTAGCAGACTTGATGGGCCAAATGGCTCCTGTGTCTTATGGTATTATGGAGAGAAAAGCGGTCAGTAGATGGTATTAAAAAAATAATGACTCATATGGGCGGCACGGTGGCACAGTGGCTAGCACTGCTGCCTCACACATTCAGGGACCCAGGCTCAATTCTGGCCTCGGGTGGTTGTCTGTGAGGAATTCGCACTTTCTCCCCGTGTCTGTGTGGGTTTCCTCCAGGTGCTCCGGTTTCCTCCCACAGTCCAAAGATGTGCAGGTTAGGTGGATTGGTCATGCTAAAATTACCCCTAAGTATTCAAAAAGTTAGGTTGGGTTATTGGGTTCTGGGGATAAGGTGGAGATGTGGACTTAAGTAGGATGCTCTTTCTAAGGGCCAGTGCAGACTTGATGGACCGAATGGCCTCCTTCTGCACTGTAAATTCTATGATGATTTATATTTATTTTACAGATTTAAATAGAGCCGTTCACAACTACATCCAATATCTCTTGCCAGCCAATAAAGTACTTGAAGTGTAGATAATGTTATGGTGCAGAAAGCCAACAGACAAAATATGCAAAGAAAGCTCCCACAAATAGCACAGCACCAAATAATCTGTTTATTACGATGTTGATTGAACAATAAATATTGGCCAGGATTCCATGGCTGACTCCCTGGTATTTGAAATACTAATGTGTGGTGTTTTACATCTGCCTGATTAGGGCAGCCAGGTCCTCGGTTTCATGTCTCATCTGAGACCCTTTCGGATTATTAGAATGCTTACTATTGCTCGCTATTGTTTTTCTTGTTAAAAATATGTTACCTGCACTTGGGTATAGGAAGTACAATTTTGAAGCTTATGGATGATACAGAACTTAGCAATTAGTAAATCATGAATAGAAGACTTGAGGTGAGCATGGACAGACACATGCACAGGTCCAATTTCATGTCGATAAGCGTGAATGATGCAATTTTGGGAGAATAAATGGAAAGACTGTATAATCCAAATGGTATATTTGGGGCAGGATGGAGAGATTCAAAATCAGAGGAACCTGGGCCGGGATTCTCCCCTACCCGGCGGGGCGGGGGGTCCTGGCGGGATGGAGTGGCGTGAACCACTCCAGCGTCGGGCTGCCCCAAAGATGCAGAAGTCTCTGCACCTTTAGGGGCCAAGCCCTAACATTGAGGGGCTAGCCCCGCGCCGGAGTGATTGGCGCCCTGCCGGCCGCGGGAACGGCCTTTGGCGCCACGCCAGCCAGGGCCGAAGGCAGAAGGGAAAGAGTGCCCCCACGGCACAGGCCCGCCCGCCGATCGGTGGGCCCAAATCGCGGGCCAGGCCACCGTGGGGACACCCCCCCAGGGCCAGATCGGCCCGCGCTCCCCCAGGACCCCGGAGCCTGCCCACGCTGCCTGGTCCCGCCAGTAAGATGGGTGGTTTGATTCACGGCAGTGGGACCGGCATGACAGTGGCGGGACTTCGGCCCATCCCGGGCCGGAGAATTGCCGGGGGTTGGGGGGGGGGGGGGCGCCCCAATTAATTACGAAGGTATCCAAAACCCAGAAGGGTTACTTGGAACCCCGGTTCGTAGTGGTGTATGTGTATTTTCTGCTATAATGTGAGGGACGGAGTTCAAATACTTGTTTTCCACCAATAGACAAAGTCGGATCTCATCACTTCTCAGACGTCTGCCTTGAATCAATTCCCTAATTTCCCTTCTTTTTTAATCTTAATTTTCCCCAATTCTTAACACTTCCATGCTTCTGCAATGTGAAATGTTGCAGCTCCCTTGAAACTGCCAATTTTGTTCAATCATTCTAGATCTTTTTATTTGAGGACCTGAACTGAGGAGGTAGTGGCACTTTCTGAGATTGTGATGTCGAACTGATTCCATAGATTGTTAGGAGTGTTACTATTGTGAGGTCACAACGTTCCGGTAAACATGCAATTGCTGGGCCTTTAGTTTCCATGATGCAGAACATCTGAAATACCCAGGAGTATTGATTGGACTTGCACACACGGTGACAGGTCTGGATTTAATGGATTTAATGAACCGCTGTATGCCAAAACTTTCAGCGTAAGAATTTCACAAAGTTAACAAAGTTAATCGAAGGTTATTGTTTATTGTGAGGGGAATTGAACACAAGAGTACGGAGGTTGTGCTTCAGTAAAGCAGGGCATTGGTGAGACCATATCTGGAGTACTGTGTACAGTATTGGTCTCCAGATTTAAGAAAATATGTAAATGCATGGGAAGCAATTCTGAGAAGGTTTACTGGATTAATACCCGGGACGGGTGGGGTTGGCCTATGAGGAAATGCTGGACAGACTAGGCTTGGATTCACTAGAGTTTAGACAAGTAAAAGTAAAGTAAAGTTGCCATAGTCCCAGATGACTTGAGGGGACGAGATGACTGGTAGTGGATTAACCTCAGGATCACCACACGTCAGCTGAGGGGCAAGGTTGAGAAGGTGGAGCCTTCATGAATTACCTCAGCTGGTATGGTAATTGAACCTGTGCTGTTCAAGGCCTTGCTCTGCATCACAAACCAATCAATTATCCAGCCAACTGAGTTAAACCAGCTCCCAGTTTAAGAGGCAACTTGATTGAAACATTAAGGATCCTGAAGAGATTTGACAGGGCAAATGCAGTAAGAATGTTTCCTCTTGTGGGAGAATCTATATCTAGGAGCCACTGTTTAAAAATAAGAGGTCACCCGTAAGTCAGAGATGAGGATTTTTTTTCTCCTCTCAAAGTGTTGTGAGACTTTGAAGTTCTCTTCCTCACAAGGGTGGTCGAAGCTGAGACTTTTGGGGCGGAATTCTCCGCTCCCGCGCGGGATCGGGAACTCGGCCGAATTTCACGACGGCCTCTGAGGCCGCTCCTCGCACCCTATTCACCCCCCCAGGGGGCTGGGAGCGGCGCTCCGTAAATCTCGGCCGCCGGGCCTTGACGATTGCGTCAAGGCGGCGCGCCGAGAATGACGCGACGGCGGTGCCTAAGTGACGTCAGCCGTGCATGCGCAGGTTGGCCGGCTCCAACCCGCGCATGCGCGGCTGACGTCACGACTGCTGCCGGCTCCAACCCGTGCATGCACGGTTGCCGTCTTCCCCTCCACTGCCCCACAAGACGTGGCGGCTTGATCTTGCGGGGCGGCAGAGGGGAAAGAGTGCGTCTCTTTGGCGACACCGACCCGACGATCGGTGGGCACCGATCGTGGGCCAGTCCCCTCCCGAGCACGGCCGTGGTGCTCACTCCCCTCTCTGCCCCCCACAAGACACAAACAAAGATTTGGCGCCATATTCATGACGGCAGCGACCAGGTGTGGTTGCCGCCGTCGTGAACCGGTCGGGAACGTCAGGCCACTCGGCCCATCCAGGCCGGAGAATCGCCGGTCGCCGTGAAAATCGGCGAGCGCCGATTCATCCGAGCGGGGGGGGGGGGGGGGGTGGGAGAATCGCGGGGGGTGCCAGGGCGGCGTGTCATGAGTCGCCCCGGCTCTCCCGCGATTCTCCCACCCGGCGTGGGGAGCGGAGAATTCTGCCTTTGGTATCTTAAAAGCAAAAGTAAATAGATTGTTGATAAGCAAGGGGGTTAAAGATTATTGAGGATGGGCAAGAATGTGAAGTTGAGATTAAAATTAGATAGCCATGATCTTATTGAATGACGGGAGCAGGCTCAAGGAGCCGACTGGACTACTCCTGCTCCTAATTCGTATGTTCATATGTTTCTGTGGTTACTTCTGTGGATAAATGTCTTTCAGAATTCCCGGAGGTATTATGTTGGCACATGCCCCTGTGTCAACCATGGCAATAATGAATAGTTACTAACTTTCGTAGGACAGATCATTTGAATCTTGGCAAACACTTTGAACAAAGTGATGACATGTATGTTTTCCATGAGGCTGACGGTATGAAACATTTGTCCACCACTCTTTGTCTCATTGTGCACATCATCATCATTTTCTGGTTTGTCAGTCACCTCATGTATGTGTTTCTGACAGGTTACTGAATGGTTATTCCTGTTGCTTGAAGGCACTCATTGTGTTTGGTCTGTTTGGATCAGGGCACAGCTCTTTGTAGCCTTTGCTCTGGTGAACTGCTGCTGAGAATGGCTCCTCCTGCCACATGCCTTACAGAATTGGTGAAAAGCTGGCCATTTCCTTGATGCATGTTGAAGTTCACACCTTTCATATGTTGTACTAGTATTCGGTGTTTTAGTGAGCGCACTAACAATTGGGATTATAGGAGAAAATCTAGGGCGTGGCGCTAAATTGGACAACTGTTTCAAAGATATATGCACAAGTAGAATGGCCTCTTTCTGTGCTGTAAGATTCTATAATTTACCTTAGCATCTGCAGGTAGAGGAGAAGATGAAATGTAAGAGGAAGTTGAGGATTAAAAGTGACTAATATAACTCTTGTCTGTTTGAACCCTCATGGACCAGCTCATCAAAAAAAGCTTCAGCTAAGTCCCCTTTCTTCCCCTTTCAACAACAGTCTTGCACAATCCTTACCTCTTTTTTTACACTTTCAATCAACATCATGTTGCCTTTCCTGCACTGCACGCTTGCCCTCATTTCACTGCAAGATTACTATCAACTCTGTATGCACAAACACATTTTTCAAATAATATTAACATTTACAACTTACAACTTTTTACACAGTGCCCACAGCCTGGGAGCTGGATGGCTCCTGACTTAGAATCATAGAATCCCTACAGTGCAGAAGGCCATTCAGCCCATCACTTCTGCACTGAACGTCCGAAAGAGCACTCTACCTCGGCCCACTCCCCCAGCCCATCCCCGCAACATAGCCTACACATTTTTGGACACCAAGGGACAATTTAGTGTGGCCAATTCACCTAACCTGCACATCTTTGGACTGTGGGAGGAAACCACAGCGCCCGGAGGGAACCCACACAGACACGGGAGAATGTACAGGCTTCACACAGTCACCCAAGGGTAGAATCGAATCTGGGTCCCTAGCGCTATGAGGCAGTAGTGCTAACCACTGTGTGGTTACAAGGACATCAGTGAACTGAATGCGATTTTAGGGCAGCTATGGTAATTGTTAGACATGCATTTGTTAATTCCACAATTTTTAATGAACGGAGGTTTAGCTATCTGCTACGGTGCAATTTGACCCCAGGGCATTCATCTCTCTCCTCTTCTCTCCAACAGAATCTTTGCCAATCTTTCTACGTAACTGAAACTCTTTATCCTTTCCACCATTCTCGTGGATCTTTTCTATATCCTCTCCAATATCTTTGCATCTTTCCTCAAGTGTGATGCTCAGAACTGGATTGAATATTCCAGTTTAGGCTGAATTTGTGTTTATAGAGGTTTCACATAACCAACCTCCTTACTTTTGCCCTCTATGCCCCTTTGATAAAGCCCAGGGTGCCGAATGCTTTAATAATCGCTCTCACACCCTATTTTGCCATCATTGATTTATTCACCTGTACAGCAAGGTTCCTCTACTCCTGCACCCTCTTTAGAATTGCACCATGTATTTTATATTTTCTTTCCATCTTTTTCCTCGTTATTCATGGTTATTTCTTGGTTATTCCTGGTTATTCATGCCTTTCTCCTCGCCTGAGGTGTGGTGATCCTCAGGTTGAATCACCATCAGTCAGCTCTCCCCCTCAAAGGGGAAAGCAGCCTATGGTCATCTGGGACTATGGGGACTTTACCTCACCTTCACAAAATGATTCACTTCACACATCCCTGCATTAAATTTCATCAGTCGTGCATGATTTATTTGCTTTCTGCCTTATCTTTATTGGTTAGTTGGAAATAACAAAGGAAAACATCACAGTTAGAGGCGTCCAAAATCAACCCCTCTCAATCCAACGCAGCCAAACAATGAGATAAAACTTCAAATTTTAAAACGATGACTCCCAATCTGTTTCGCCAAATGGAATCCACAGTATCGGGTGTGGTTTGTAGGGATCCTCTCGACTGGTGGCACCAGAGTAGATTCACTTAACCCACAAATGGATGATTCCTGTGACTATACACTGGTCCTACCGATGGGCTTCCCCATGGGGCTGACAACTTTGTGACAGAAGTTTAGCTTGGAATTCATAAATAAGTGAAATAAGGATATGATTCTAACCCATCGTGGATCATGGCGTATCTATCGACCTTTAAAGCTTGAAAAAGCTGAGTGTAAAATTTATCAACCGAAACAACAGGAGGAAATGGAAATAGTTGTCGGATCTGCCATCACTGGGAGGCACTGAGAACTCCACCACTTACGTGGAAAGGTGGCAAAGCCAAACTCTGCTCTTTTTGTGGAGGAGCAACACATTCAACACTTTGATAAATCCTATTTGTTCTGGTGACTTGCATTAGATATTTGTACTGAAAGAAAATAAAATAAATCACTTTCCACCTGTCTAACTGCATCCGACAAAGGAAATTAGCTTTTTCCTCCCTCTCCCTTATAATCTACCAATTGAAAAACAACATGGGGGTCCATTGGCATGTATTTGATTAATTGAATAACATGAATCACGGGCTTGGCCTCAATGGCACTTCCGAGTCCAATTCTGGGCATCATACAAGGTTGTCGAGGCTTTGGCAATTGTGGAGAACTGCTAGAATGGAATCGGAGCTGAGGGGCTTCACTTGTGTGGAGATGACTAGAGAGACAAGGGCTTTTGCCCTTAGGGCTGAGGCGGTTAAGGGGAGATTTAACAGAGATGTTCAAAATCATAAACAAGAGAAAAATCTCCCCCGGCACATGGTTTGGCAACCAGGGGATAGAGATTTAAGATGATTGGCAAGAGAACTTGAGTTTTTCTACAGGATCTGTAATGTGTAAGCTAATGGTCGCCTGTCTTAATATCTCCTAATGTAGCTCGATATCAAATTCTATTTGACAATGCTGATGTGAAAGGGGTTGGGGTATTTTATTTGGTTAAGGGTGCTATATAAATTCTGGATGTTGTTGTGGTGGATGTTGAGTCAAGAACAATTTTCAGAAGAGTATTGGATGGATGCCTGAAAGGTTAAGTGGGGGAGGGAATTAGGGCATGGGCCTAACTGAGTGGCTCTTTCAAAGGGCAGACGTGATGGGCCACAGAACCTCCATCCATGTTGTGAGATGCTGTGAATGAAGTGAATATGCTGTTTCAGGCCCAGCTTTCTTCCTGCAGAATGCATGGGCAGTACCTCACTGCTCCATCAACAGGGTTGGAAACTCCAGATGAACCCAGATCCCAGAGATGAAATGCCAGCATCTCACCCACTAATGCCAGCATCTAACCATTTTGGTCTTTGCAATCTATGTCAGATGGATGCTTCACATTGATCTCTCAGGTGCATTATTTGCTACCAGCTTCAGAAGCTCAGAGCTCAAAATAACTGAGTGCCATAAGGTGAGAAACTCCCCAACCAACAGTACAAAGCCTTGTAGAATAATTTGAAGGGCACAGCTAAGCCAGCTGAATGCCTTTCCAACTCTGGAACCCAATTGGAAAGCAGTTTGAAATTATGGGAGTCTGCTCTTGGCTGGGCCTTCTGCGAGATATGCACCTTCAGCCCATTTCTGGCCAGAGGTGAGCCCATAATACAAAAAAGCTCCTAATTTGGCATCAAATTCATGATGTCATTCAAAGGCAATAATGGTGCATTGTGTATTACATAGAAATAGGTGCAGTGAGGGTCAGGATATCTAGAGAGAGGTTTACTCTGCAGCTGCTTGTGCGATACTTAATGTGGGCTATGTTGGTGCTGCAAAGTGTTATGGTGCCAAGGATAAAATCCCTTGCTTTACCAAAGGCAAAATAGATAAGAGATCCTGGGTGGACACAATACCTTATAAGGCATTAATGTCTCAACTACATCATAATCAGTGCCCAACGCGCCCTGTCACCAATCCCTTACAAGGCAGTGAAAAGTCACAAAAATCCACCACATCATAATAGATGCCTCATATATTATAAGCTGTGAAAGATGGCAAAACATCAAAAAAAAATACTGCGATACAAGAAGCAAAAAGAAAGGTGAGAGACACAATGGGAAGCTGTAAGCCGAAAAAGAAACAAGCTCCTTGCTTTTTACGAAGACGACACTTGCGCCGCCTGAACGTATGCAAAAGGGATACGTCAAAAACGTATCGAAGAAGGCGTCACGTCAGAAGACTACCAAAGAAGAGAAGAAGAAGATGTTAAAACATTACCTAGCTGACTTCACCGAACATCAAAAATTACGTGTGGAGAGTGTTTCACTGGTCATAACAAGGTCCTTTCTGTAAACAGTACACGCTGCTTCATATATACTGCAGCCATTTGAATAAACTTCAAATAAACAATGTGTATCCTGTTTTCAATCGAACGGATTAGAGATAATTATTTACTGATCTATGATGTAACTATGTCTAATCAGCTTTTTTACTTTTTTTGTTCCCTCTCCAATGCCTTTCATCCTGGGGACTTCCGTCGGTGTGTATTAGCCATACAAACTGCTCCAGCCTCATTCTGCTCCTGAGACTCCAGGTCTCAAATGGGACTTTAAGGTCCGGTGGAATCTCGGTGATCAGGAAAAGGGAAGTACAACCAAGGGGCCCCTCCCCCTTCCCTGCTTGCTATCCAATGGTAAATCACTGGGAAAGTGCACTTGGGACGTTTGAGCACATTGTGATGCCACTGACATTAACGATCCGCCGCTTAGGTGGCTGGACAGCTGGTTTGTGATGCAGAGCGAGGCCAACAGAACAGGTTCAATTCCCGGACCAGTTGAAGTTATTCATGAAGGCGCCCTGCCCCTTCTGAAAATTGTCGGTGATCCTCAGGTTTAATCACCACCAGCCAGCTCTCCCCTCAAAGGGGGATGGGGGCATGGTGACACAAAGGGCGGCAGGCACAGTGGCACAATAGTTAGCATTGTTGCCACACTGAGCCAGGCACCCAGGTTCAATTCCGGCCTTGGGTGACTGCTAAGTTTGCACTTTCTCCCCATGTCAGCATGGGTTTCCTCAGTGCTCTGGTTTCCTCACACATTATGTGGGGTTATGGGGTTACGGGAATAGGGCAGGGGTGTGGGCCTAGGTAGGGTGATGTTGCTCTTTCAGAGGGTTGGTGCAGTCATTGTTCAGGGTCAATGTTGTGTCATGCTCCACATGAACTCCCCCAAGATAGTGGCCATGGCACAGATACCCCCAGGGACCTCTGCCAGGACTTCTCCCGCACATCCCGCAGTCCCTGCTGCCTGAGGGGCAATTCCAGAGGCTGATCATCTGGCTTGGACTCAGCATGGTCCCGGTGTCCAGCAGTCCTCAAAACTGCCATCGCCTTGGATACTCTCTGCCAGCTCCTTGTGCAAGGGTGACGTGCCCTCGCCACTGTTCAATGCCATCTGACCCGATGCCCTATTGACCAGCGACATGCCAGTATCTGCCCCGGTGCTTGGAACCGAGAGATGATGTGACGCAGGTGCATTCCGCCGGGAATTCTCCACTGCTGAAGCGGTTCCTCCTCGGATGTCGAGAGGGTCCTCTGGGTTTGTGGCATGTCACAAGAATGCCGCATCTGAGGGAGGAAGAGAATTTGTCAGTGACAGACATCATTACCTGTTGTAATCCGGGAGACACGAAGACGAAGGGTGAACTGACTTTATTTTAAACTCAAACATAAACCCACAAAGTGGATGGGTGAATGCAGCTTCTGAGCTGAGCGTCAGCAGGCCACTGATGGGGGTTCTACCCCAACGTTGTCTTCCAGCTGTGGGTTCGTCACCTCAGTCTCCATTTCGGAGCCTGAGTCTTTGTCCTCTTGGGGGATTACCCTTGGCTGTACCATGGATTGAGTCCGCTGCCTGGAGGTAGGTTTCAAGGATGCTGAGGGCCTCACCCTGCCCAGAGTAGTTTCTGCAGTCGAGGAGATGGTCTACGTGCTTTCTTGCAGTCCTCTCCCTGGACTTGTCCTTGTATGACAAGGGGCCAGTCTTCCCTACCAGCAGTCCTGGGATCCAAGGGGACACGTCTCCTAAATTGCGTACATAGACAGTATCTCCTGGCCTGAAGGTGCAGTCGTGTCATTTGGTGTCATAATGTTTATTCTGCGCCTCCTGTTTTGACTCCACTTTCCCACCGAGGTTCGAAAATAGTAGAGTCTAATCCGGAGGCGTCGGCCCAGCAGCAATTCTGCAGGCGTAACCCCGGTCGTGGCATGTGGCATGGTCATTCACTGTTTATTCACACCATTTTTAAATGGTTGGATCACCCATTCAGCTAGGCCATTAGATGATGGGTGGCATGGCGCTATTTGATCGTGTTTCATCCGATTGGACTTCATGAACGCCTGGAATTCTCCGCTGGTGCAATCATGGTGCTGAAAGTCATGGAGGACATAATGGGCGGGATTCTCCCCTACGCGGCGGGATGGGGGGTCCTGATGGCGAGGAGTGGCGTGAACCACTCTGGCGTCGGGCTGCCCCAAAGCTGCGGAATCCTCCGCACCTTCAGGGGTTAGGCAGGCCCCGGAGTGGTTTGCGCCGCACCTGCCGGCGGGGAAGGGGCTTGGCGCCACGCTAACTGGCGCCGAAAGGCCTCTGCCGGCCGGCGCGAGTTGGCGCATGCGCGGGAGCACCAGCGTGTGCTGGCATCATCCCAGCGCATGCGCAGTGGGGTTCATCTCCGTGTCGGCCATCGCGGAGGACCACAGCAGCCGACGCAAAATAATAGAGTGCCCACACGGCACAGGCCCGCCCACGGATCGGTGGGCCCCGATCGCGGGCCAGGACACCGTGGGGGCACCTACAGATCCCCCCCCCCCCGGTGGACCCCAGAGGCCGCTCACGCAGCTAGGTCCCGCTGGCAAATACCAGGTGCAACATACGCTGGCGGGACTGGCCGAAAACAGGCCAGAGAATCGCTGGGGGGGCCGCTGCTAGTGGCCGCCGACCGGTGCAGTGCGATTCCCGCCCCCGCCATATCCCCGGTGCCGGTGAATTCGGCAGCTGGCGGGGGCAAGATTCACGCCGACCCTGGCGATTCTCCGACCCCCGCACAGAAGTATGCCAATCCATTTAGAATGGGCGTTAACCAAGGTTAAAAACATTGACCCAATAAACTGGCCTGACGAAGCCCATGCATACCTGCGCCCAAGGCCTCCCTGGCCATTTCCACCCTGGGTGTAACAAGGCCAATTGCGGGAGCTTCTGATTTTCCTGCCATGATGGCCACTGTTTCACAAACTTTTTAATGTCAGAATCAAGCCCAGGCCACCATAGCTCCGTGTGAGCATCTTCACCTTGACGACTCCTGGGTGACCACCGTGTCACTCCTTGAAGATTGGGTACTGGCCAGGGCGAGGGGCAATTACTTGGACTCCCCACAGGATGAATTCTTGATGTTTAGATAGTGAGGGATTCAGGTCCTCCATAGGTTGTCCTTGAATTGTGCCACTCAGGATCGTGGCATAGTTTCGCCAGCGTGTGGTCCTTCTGGGTCTATGTCTGAATCTGCCTGGTGGACACGAGCAGTATGTTCATAAAATGTTACATCGTGATGATTTTGTCCATTCTTGGTGGGGAGGGGCGAGCTTGTGGTGGCGATGGACAACGAAGGGTGTCAACATTGGATGTGTGCATTTCCGGTGGTGCTCGAAGGAGTATACTAAAATAAGCTGTAGACCTTTCACGGTCATTTACACCAAAGTTTGGTTTATATCACAAGAGGGGAATCCTTCTCAGAAGAGCCAGGCACTAACTTTCAAAATGTGACTTCAGATACTAAAATAAAATGTAAAAATCCGTGGACACATCCCCCGAGAATAAGCACGTTGACTGACATTTACGAGTGGCAGTGCGTCAAGCCTCGGGCGCAGGTGCACCGGGAAGGGGGGGGGGGGGGGCATCTTCCGTCTCACCTTGGGAATGGAGTGGCCTGACCACCCCCTCAATCACCGCATCTCACTCACCCTGAGCTCCTGGCACAGAACCTCACAGACACCGGCCGACACTCAAGACGTCTCCACACACACACACACAGAGTGACAGAGTGGTGGTGATGTCGTGAGAACTTATACGCAACCCTCTTTCAAACTAGCAGAGAATTAACTTGTGTCTGTTAACAGCTGAAGATATATACATATTTTTTTTTACAGGAATTGGGAATTACAAAATTTAAGTTCTTTAATTGTCCGCTATGTTCAGATCAATTAACCCATTTTGCCCCAAGCAGAATGGATCTTTTGTGTTTTGTTTTACAGGAAACTGCAAATGAAAAAAGATTGTAGCTTCAAGAATTTATTTGCAGACTGTCAATATCACAGCAATAGTCAGCCCAGTTTAAAATCCAGTGAAAGGGGAGTGGGCATCTAGGGAGGAGCTACGAAAGACAGAATGGACAGAGGAATACGAGGTTGCATTCAGCAGTCTTAAAAACTCCTCGCAACAACACCGGCATTAGGCTGCCAGATTTAACTTCCCCTTCCACATATACAGCCATAATGGAATTATTACACTGCGGTAGTGACCCAACAACAGGGAGATGAAAAGCAACCTGTAACCTATTACTCTTGCAAGCAATCAGGAGTTGCTGTGGGATATAGAAAATCCATGTCCCCTTAGTATAGGTTCTGTAATGAACTCCAATTGGCTTTATTGGTTGGCCAATTGGAGTATGAGCTCCCTCAATTATAGCTCATTGAGGGGGCCCATATAATCACCTGTATATAGGCTTTGTGAGCTAGTCTTAAGTTGACTGGACAGCTAGCAGCACTGTTTGTAGCTGCTCCTGTAATATCGTTTTTTTAAAAATAATTTTTATTGAAATTTTTACAAAATAGAATACAAAATATAAACATCTTAGCTCTATTAACATACAATAACACTCCACGAACAATACCCCCCAGCTTCAATAGCAACTTCAAACAAAAAGAAAAAACAACAACAAAGAAAGAAAAAGAAAAGGAAGAAAAAAAAAACAAGAGGGAGATAGCACCCTCCACAAACCCATGTGCACAGTTCTCCCTCCCCCTAATCCTTACCCCCCCCCCCCCCCCCCCCCCCCCCGGGCTGCTGCTGCTGTCGACCTATTTCCCTACCGTTCCGCCAGGAAGTCCAGAAACGGCTGCCACCGCCTGAAAAACACTTGTACTGATCCCCTCAGGGCAAATTTCACCCTCTCCAATTTAATGAACCCCGCCATATCCGAGATCCAGGCCTCCACGCTTGGGGGCCTCGCATCCTTCCATTGAAGCAAGATCCTCCGCCGGGCTACTAGGGACGCAAAGGCCAGGACCCCGGCCTCTATCGCCTCCTGCACTCCCGGCTCCACTGCCACCCCAAAAATTGCGAGTCCCCAGCCTGGCTCGACCCTGGACCCCACCACCCTCGACACCGTCTTTGCTACCCCCTTCCAAAACTCCCCCAACGCTGGGCACGCCCAAAACATATGGGCGTGGTTCGCTGGGCTCCCCTAGCACACCTGTCCTCGCCCCCGAAGAACCTACTCATCCTTGTCCCCGTCATGTGGGCCCTATGCAGCACCTTGAACTGTATGAGGCTAAGCCTCGCACAGGAGGAGGAGGAATTCACACTCTCCAGGGCATCCGCCCACGTCCCCTCCTCAATCTCCTCACCCAGCTCCTCTTCCCATTTACCCTTCAGTTCCTCCACCGAGGCCTCGTCTACCTCCTACATTACCTGGTATATGTCCGAAATCCTCCCTCCTCCAACCCACACCCCCGAGAGCACCCTATCCCGCACCCCCCGTGGGGGCAGCAAGGGGAACCCCTCCACCTGCTGCCTGGCAAACGCCCTCACCTGCATGTACCTAAACATGCACCCCTGGGGGAGCCCAAACTTTCCCTCTAACTCTCCCAAGCTCGCGAACCTCCCCTCCACAAACAGGTCCCTCAACCTCCTAACCCCTGCCCTGTGGCAGCCCCAGAATCCGCCATCAATGCTCCCTGGAACGAACCAATGGTTCCCCCGTATCGGGGCCTCCATCGAGCCCCACATTTCTCCTCTGTGCCGTCTCCACTGCCCCCAAATTTTGAGGGTAGCCGCCACCACCGGGCTCGTGGTATACGTCGTTGGAGGGAGCGGTAACGGCGCCGTTACCAGCGCCTCCAGGCTTGTGCCCACACATGACGCCGCCTCTATCCTCTTCCATGCTGCCCCTTTCTCGTCCATTACCCACTTACGCACCATCGCTGCGTTGGCTGCCCAGTAGTACCCACAGAGGTTGGGCAACGCCAGCCCCCCCTATCCCTGCCTCGTTCCAGGAACACTCTTCGAACCCTCGGAGGCCCATGCGCCCACACAAATCCCATAATACTGCTGTTGACCCTCCTAAAAAAGGCCTTTGGGATAAAGATGGGGAGGCACTGGAACAAGAACAAGAACCTCGGGAGCACCGTCATCTTGGCGGACTGCACCCTCCCCGCCAGTGACAGCGGTAACATATCCCACCACTTAAACTCCTCCTCCATCTGCTCCACCAACCTTGTGAGGTTGAGCTTGTGCAGGGCACCACAACTCCCAGCCACCTGGACCCCTAGGTACCTGAAGCTCTTCCCTGCCTGCTTCAGTGGGAGCCTACCAATCCCCTCCTCTTGATCCCCCGGATGCACCACAAACAGCTCGCTCTTGCCCAGGTTCAACTTATACCCCGAGAAACCCCCGAATTCCCCAAGGATCCTCATCATCTCCGGCATCCCCCCACCGGGTCTGCCACATATAGCAGCAGGTCATCCGCGTACAATGACACTCGATGCTCCTCCCCCCCCCCCCCGCACCATGCCCCTCCAGTTCCCTGACTCCCTCAATGCCATGGCCAGGGGCTCAATTGCCAGCGCGAAGAGCAAGGGGGACAGGGGGCACCCCTGTCTCGTCCCCCGATGCAGCCGAAAGTACTCCGACCTCCTCCTATTCGTGGCTACACTTGCCATCGGGGCCTCGTAAAGCAGCCTCACCCACCGAATAAACCCCACCCCCAAACCCGAACCTCTCCAACACCTCCCACAAGTACTCCCACTCCACCCTATCGAAGACCTTCTCCGCGTCCAACGCCACCACTATCTCCGCCTCCCCTTCCACCGCCGGCATCATAATGACATTGAGGAGTCTTCGCACATTTGTGTTCAGCTGCCTTCCCTTCAGAAACCCCGTCTGGTCCTCATGTATGATCCCCGGCACACAATCCTCTATTCTAGTGGCCAGGATCTTTGCCAGCAGCTTAGCGTCGGCGTTCAGCAACAAAATCGGCCTATATGATCCACACTGCAGAGGGTCCTTGTCCCGCTTCAGGATCAAGGAAATCAGCGCCCGCGACATAGTTGGTGGCAAGGCCCCCCCCCTCCCATGCCTCGTTAAAGGTCCGGACCAACAGAGGGCCCAGCAGGTCCAAATACTTTTTATAGAATTCAGCCGGGAACCCGTCCGGCCCCGGCGCCTTCCCCGACTGCATGCTCCCTATCCCTTTGACAACCTCCTCCAACTCGATCGGCACCCCTAGTCCCTCCACCTGCTCCTCCTCCACCCTCGGGAATTGCAGCTTGTCCAAGAAGCGCCCCATTCCACCCCCCTCCACCGGGGGCTCCGACCGGTACAGTTCCCCATAGAAGTCTCTGAAGACCCCATTAACATCTACTCCCCTCCGCACCACCTTCACAGCCTTATCCGTCACTCCCCCAATCTCCCTGGCCGCGTCTCGCGTCTGGAGCTGGTGCGCCAGCATCCTGCTCGCCTTCTCCCCGTGTTCATACACCGCCCCCTGTGCTTTCCTCCACTGGGCTTCCGCCTTTCTAGTCGTCAGTAGGTCAAATCTGGCCTGAAGGCTACGCCTCTCCCCCAGCAATCCTTCCTCTGGGGCCTCCGCATACCTCCTATCCACCTGCACCATCTCTCCTATCAGTCTTTCCCTTTCCCTCTGCTCCCCCCTCTCCCTATGGGTTCGGATGGAGATCAATTCCCCCCTCATCACCGCCTTCAATGCCTCCCAGACCGTCCCCACCCGAACCTCCCCGTTATCATTGGCCTCGAGGTATCTCTCAATACATCCCCGGACCCTCCCGGCCACCTCCTCCTCTGCCAGCAGCCCCACCTCCATGCGCCAGAGCGAACGTTGGTCCCTCTCTTCCCCCAGCCCGAGGTCCATCCAGTGCGGGGCATGATCCGAAATGGCAATGGCGGAGTATTCCACTTCCTCCACCCTCGACACCAGCCCCCTGCTCAGGACAAAAAAGTCAATCCTCGAGTAGGCCTTATGTACATGGGAGAAAAACGAGTATTCCCTGGCCCTTGGCCTCGCAAGCCTCCAAGTGTCCACCCCCCCCATCTGGTCCACAAATCCCCTCCGCCGCCGACCTCCTACCCATCCGGGACTTGGATCGATCCAGTGGGGGATCCAGCACAGTGTTAAAGTCTCCCCCCATGATCAGGCCCCCCACCTCCAGGTCCGGAATGCAGCCCAGCAACGCCGCATAAACCCCGCGTCGTCCCAATTTGGGGCATAAACATTTACCAACACTACCCGCTCCCCCTGCAGCTTGCCACTCACCATCACGCACCTCCCGCCACTGTCAGCCACCACCTTCAACGCCTCAAACGACACCTTCTTCCCCACCAGGATCGCCACCCCCTTCCTCTTCTCGTCCAGCCCTGAGTGGAATACCTGGCCCACCCACCCCTTTCTCAGCCGGACCTGGTCCACCACTCTCAGGTGTGTCTCCTGGAGCATGGCCACATCCGCCTTCAGTCCCTTCAGGTGCGCAACTAATCGGGCCCTCTTGACCGGCCCATTCAGCCCCCTCACATTTCAGGTTATCAGCCGGATCCAAGGGCTCCCTGCCCCCTTCCCCTGCCGATTAGCCATACCCCATCCCTTGCCCACCCCCGGCCAGCGTCCCACGCTCTGCCAGTTTCCCACGGCGGCAACTCCCCCCCCTCCAGCACCCCCCGCGTCCTCCAGCTCCTTCCTGACCGTTTCAGCAGCAACCCGGTACCCCCCCCCCCTCCCCTCCCCCCCCAGGCTAGGACCCCTACTAGCCGCGCCCCTCCCTCCACAGCACTCCCGTGAGCCAGCTAACTTCTGCTGACCCCGGTGGCTCCCGCCCTACTTTCGGCTACTCCCAACGTGAGACCGCCCCTCCTCCAAAGTGCCCATCAACCAGTCCACCCTCCCCCGCTCCTGTGCGGGAGAAGAAGACCCCGCCCCCTCCCTCTCCCAGCACGGGACCCCGCAGAAAGCCCGCGCTATCGCCCTGCCGGGCCCCACCTCCTCCAGGGCCACTCCCATTGTCAGTCCCCCCCACCAGCTCCCCAAACACCCCGTTTACCCCTCAGTCCAAACCCGTCCACCCAACTCCTGCTAGAAAACCCATACAAAAACACCCGTATGGCCTCACCCCACCCACCCTACGGCCACCCCACCTCATACCCTAAACCCCGCAAATACACATACAGTATAAATAAATACAGTATTCTACAGCATCCCCCCTCCGGGGGACCCTCAGTTTGTGTCCAGTTTCTCGGCTTGCACGAAGGCCCACACCTCCTCCGGGGACTCAAAATAGCGGTGCCAATCCTTGTAGGTGACCCACAGACGCGCCGGCTGCAGCATTCCAAATTTCACCTTCCGACTGTGGAGCACCGTCTTTGTCTGGTTAAACCCGGCTCTCTGCCTCGCCACCTCCGCACTCCAGTCCTGGAAGATCCGCACCTCCGTGTTCTCCCATTTGCTGCTCCGCTCCCGCTTGGCCCACACTCACGATCCACGAACCGGTGGAACCTCACCAACACCGCCCGCGGCGGCTCGTTCGGCTTGGGTCTCCTAGCCAGAATTCTGTGGGCCTCCTCCAACACCAGGGGCCCCTGGAAGGAACCAGCCCCCATCAACGTGTTCAGCATCGTCACCACATAGGCCGCTAGGTCCGACCCCTCCAGCCCCTCTGTGAGGCCCAGGATCCGTAAATTCTTCCTCCTCGACCGGTTGTCCAACTCCTCTATCCGCTCCTGCCATTTTTTATGGAGTGCCTCGTGCACCTCCACCTTCCCCACCACGGCCGCGACCTCATCCTCCCTCTCGGCGGCTTGCTGCTGCAGCTCCCGGATCGCAGCTCCCTGGGCTGTCTGGGACTCCATCAGTTCCCTGTTGGTTACCTTGATGGACTCCAGCAGCTCCACTTTCATCTCCTGGAAGCAGCGCAGCAGAGTCGTCTCGACCCACTTCTTCAACTCTTCAAAACCTTCGCCGGCCGCCATTTTGTTTTTCGGGTCCCGATTTTTTCTGGGTGTTTTTTCCGTCGATTCTCTCCCTGCCCCGCTCCTGGTCTCCACCATGGGACCACTAGGGCGACTCCTGGCCTCTTCCCACGCCGGGATTCGCCTCACAAGCTCCGTTGGGGGCCTTTAAAAAAGCCCCAAAGTCCGTTTTCTCCGGGAGCCTCCGAACGTGCGGCTCAGCTGTTCATTGCCGCTACCGGAAGTCCTCCTGTAATATCGTTATTGTAAATAAATATTGGTGTGGTGACGGAACTCCTGCCTCCCGTGGATTACTACAGTGGCGATGAGGTAAACTAAGAATTTTGCGGAGACCAGCTGCCGCACTCGGAGGGTAAGCCTTGCCATTTTAAAAATGCCGTTTTTTTGGAAGGTTAGAGGCATTCGACCGGGCTATTGAGGACTGAGATTGTGGAGAGAGTGTGTTACTTCTTCCGGGCAAATGATATACTGACGGACGAAAGGAGACGGCTTATCCTGCTGTCGGCACGCGGACCCTCAGCTTTTGACATTATACGTAGTCTGACTTATCCCGATGCGCCGGACATGAAAACTTTCCAAGAAGTAACGGAATTGGTGAAAGAGCACTACGACCCAAAACCACCCCTCATTTTGCATAGGTACAGATTCTACACAGCGAAGCGGGAAGACAGGGAGTCAGTCACGAATTTCTTGACCTGCCTGAGAAGGCTGGCGGAAAAATGTGAGTTCGGCCCAACGCTAAATGAAATGCTTCGGGACCGGTTAGTGTGTGGTACAAACGACCTCACAATACAGAAACTCCTGTTGACGGAAACAGAGCTAGACTGCAGGCAGGCATTACAGCTCGCACTGACCCTAGAAAAGGCAGCAAGTGGGGCGCAGGAACTACAGGGCACGCCAATGGAGGTAGAAACCTGTGAGAGGTTTGACTACCACAACGGGTCCTGCTACCAGATAGCCGATCTCAGGAAAAACCTGAGGAATAGAGGGAAAAAGGAAAACCCCAGAACTGCCCCCAAGTCTGCCAGGACTAACTGGAGACAGAGGGAAGTACCGGCTGAGGCTCCCCCAACAGAGAAGGACCGTTTCTGGCGCCAGACAGAGTGGGGTAACAATGACAGAAACCCTAGAAGGAGGTGGCAAAAGAGGAATAGCAGGTGGGGACACAGGGAAGTACACAACCTAGACGCCCCATCTTCCTCTGAAGGGGAACAATTATATAATATTGCAACGAAGAAAGCAGAATCCATTAAGATTACCCCACGGGTGAACGGGCGGCCGACAATAATGGAAATAGACACGGGTGCGGCCGTATCAGTAATGGGACTGACAGCATTTAGAAAAATCAAAGATGGACTCCAGCCACTAACCCTAACAAAAACATTGACGAAACTTAAAACCTACACGGTGGAACCCCTGGAAGTTCTAGGCACGACTCATGTACCCGTGGAATATGAGAAACAATTGCTCAGATTACCGTTGACTATAGTAGAGGGCTCCGGACCGAGCTTAATTGGACGGAACTGGCTGAAAGACCTAAAATTAGATTGGATAAAAATTTTCCAGTGTGGAAGCGGGCAGTTGAGTGGAGTACTCCAAAAATACCCGGAGGTCTTCCAGGAAGGTTTGGGGGAAATCATAGGCGCCAAAGCAACTTTGCACGTGGACCCAAAAGCCCTTCCGAAATTTTGTAAGGCCAGGCCGGTACCTTTTGCATTAAGGAAACAAGTAGATGACGAAATAGAAAGGTTACGGCACGACAGCATTATCAGACCAGTACAGTTCTCGGAATGGGCAGCGCCGGTGGTACCAATTTTGAAGCCAGACGGCTCGATACGTCTCTGTGGAGATTTCAAACAGACAGTAAACAAATACGCACTGCTTGGACAAATACCCAATCCCGAAAATAGACGACCTATATGCCAAATTGGCAGATGGGCTTTTGTTCACGAAACTGGACATGAGCCATGCCTACTTACAGTTAAAACTGGACAAGGGCTCCCAGAAGTTCGCTACGATCAACACCCTGAAGGGCCTTTTTCGTTACACTAGGCTACCTTTCAGAGTGTCATCAACCTGCGCTATATTCCAGCGTACGATGGAAAATATTCTGCAGGGACTACCGCAGGTGGCGATTTATTTGGACGATGTCTTAATCACGGTTAGGACAAACAGGGAACACTTAAGGAACCTGGAGGAAGTGCTCAGGTGTTTCGCAAAGGCAGGCATACGGCTAAAAGGGGAAAAATGTATTTTTCTGGCCCCACAAGTGATGTACCTGGGATATAAAGTAGACGAGTCAGGCTTACACCCATTAGAAGACAGAGTAAGGGCAATAAAAGAAGCCCCAGCTTCCACCACGGTCCAGGAGTTACGATCATTTCTAGGGTTGGTAACCTATTATGGAAAATTTATTGAAAATAGGGCGTCCATCCTAGAACCCCTCCACCAGCTACTAAAAAAGGGGCAAGAATGGAAATGGTCCACCCGCCAAAACCGAGCATTTAGGGACATTAAGGAACAGCTGTCATCCGAAAATGCCCTAGAGCATTATGACCCAAGGAAGGAGTTGGTGGTCACTTGTGACGCATCCCCTACGGGGTAGGAGCCATCTTAGCCCATAGAGGAAGTAATGGGGAAGAACGGCCAATAGCCTATGCTTCGAGGACCTTGGCGATGGCTGAGAGGAAGTACGCCCAAATTGAGAAGGAAGGACTGGCGGTGATATTCGCAGTAAAAAAATTTCACCAGTATCTGTACGGGCAGAAATTCACCATAGTGACGGACCATAAGCCGTTATTAGGGTTATTAAAAGAAGACAAGTCAATACCCCCGATTGCATCAGCTAGAATCCAACGCTGGCCGTTGCTACTGGCGGCGTATAGATACGTTCTGGAGCACAGACCGGGAACGCGAGTCGCAAATGCAGATGCTTTGAGCAGACTTCCCCTCCCGGACACTCCACCGCTACCAAAAGTAGAGGAGACAGTAATGACTCTAAATTTTTTGGACACCCTACCAGTAGACGCACAACATATTCGGTTGTGGACGCAAAAAGACCCAGTTTTAGCCAAGATGAAGCATTTACTGCTAACAGGGGAACTGGAAAGACCAGTGGAGCCCCAGATGCACCCATACTGGAGCAGAAGGGACCAAATAACCGTAGAAGACAGTATCCTATTATGGGGAGCCCGGGTAATCGTCCCAGCTCAGGGCCGTCAGGCAATCTTAACCGAGTTACATCACGGACACCCAGGGGTGTCTAAAATGAAGATGCTAGCTCGAAGCTACGTTTGGTGGCCAAGTTTGGACACAGACATAGCAGCCTTGGTACGTCGGTGCCAGGAGTGCCAACAGGGGAGCCAGAGAACAATGGGTGAGAGACGTGCTGGCGCCGAAGCGGGGAGCCACCAGGCTAGCTGGGTGGGCTAGTCAACGGAAGCCAGGTGGGGGGGATTCATACAGTTAGACTAGAGCAGGGGTTAGGTGGTAGGATGGTGTCACTGGTGGGGAGGGGGGGGGGGGAGTTGATCTGCTGACGAGGATGGAAATTGGACATGGCAACAGTGAGGAGGTCATGGGTGGAGCCGGCCAGGAGGCGGGCCAGAGGAAGCGCGACACATGGCTTGAGGTCTGGCCAAGGAAAGGGGATGGCTGATCGGCAAGGGGGGGGGGGCGAAGTGCCCCCCAACCAGGCTGATCACCTGGAATGTTAGAGGGCTAAATGGGCCAGTGAAGAGGGCGCGTGTGTTCACGCATTTGCGCGTTCTGAAGGCGGACGTAGCCATGCTGCAGGAGACGCACCTGAAAGTGGTAGACCAGGTTAGGTTGAGGAAGGGCTGGGTTAGTCAGGTCTTTCATTCGGGGCTCGACACTAAGACGAAGGGGGTTGCGATCCTGATTAATAAAAGGGTTCAATTTGAGGCGGAGGGTACATTTGCGGACGGGGGCGGCAGATTTGTTATGGTTAGGGGTAAGCTCGAAGGGGTGAGGATAGTCTTGGTCAGTGCGTATGCCCCTGATTGGGACGATGTGGATTTTATCAGGAGGTTGCTAGGAAAGATCCCCGACTTGGACTCACGCAAACTGATCATGGGTGGGGACTTTAACACAGTCCTGGACCCGAGTCTGGATCGGTCGTCTTCAAAAACGGGCAGGTTGCCAGCGATGGCAAAGGAACTGAGAGGGTTCATGGAGCAAATGGGGGGAGCGGATCCGTGGAGGTTTAGCCGGCCGTCGGCGAGGGAGTTTTCGTACTACTCCCATGTCCATAAAGTGTATTCCCGAATTGATTTCGTCATGAGTAGGGACTTGCTGGCCGGGATGGTGGGGGCAGAATATTCGGCAATTACCATATTGGACCATGCTCTGCACTGGGTAGACCGACGGATTTGTAACGATAGCTTCCAGCGCCCACAATGGAGGTTGGAAGTTGGATTGCTTGCGGACGAGGCGGTCTGTGAGAGACTCAGGAGATGTATACAGAATTACCTGAAGGTAAATGATACCGGAGAAGTCTCAGCAGCGGTGCTGTGGGAGGCACTGAAGGCAGTGGTGAGAGGGGGGCTGATCTCAATCCGGGCCCATAGGGGCAGGACAGACAGGGCAGAAACGGACCGACTGGTTCAGGAAATTTTACGGACGGACAGGAGCTACGCGGGGTCCCCGAGGTCAGAATTACTCAGGAAAAGACAGAGGCTGCAGGCCGAGTTCGGGATGCTGACTACAGGCAAGGCTGTAAAGCAGCTTAGAAAGGCAAAACGTGCGATATATGAGCATGGAGAGAAGGCCAGCAGAATGCTCGCGCAAAAACTAAGGAAGAGAGAAGCGGCTAGGGAAATAGGAAGGATAGCGGATGGAGAGGGAAATCTGGCGGGGGACCCGGCAGGACTGAACAAGGTGTTTAGGGCCTTCGATAGTAAGCTATACGCTTCGGAACCCCCCGGGGACTGGAGGGGATGAAATGGTTCCTGGATGGACTGACCTTCCCAAAAGTGGGTAGGGGGTTGGTAGACGGACTGGGGGCCCTAGTTGGGATTGTAGAGGTACTGGGGGCCTGAACGTCATGCAGTCGGGTAAAGCCCCTGGGCCGGATGGGTATCCGGTGCAGTTTTACAAAAAGTTTGCCGAGATAGTGGGGCCGGTGCTGGTCAGGGTTTTTAATGAGGCGAGAGACAGAGGGGTCCTACCCCGACGATGTCGCAGGCCATTATTTTGCTTATTCTGCAACGGGATAAAGACCCGGAGGCCTGTGGGTCTTATAGGCCAATCTCTTTGATCAACGCAGACGCTAAGTTACTGGCCAAGATCTTGGCGACTAGAATTGAGGACTGTGTACCGGACGTAATTGCAGAGGACCAAACTGGGTTCGTAAAGGGTAGGCTACTGGCGGCCAATCTAAGAAGGCTGCTTAATGTGATCATGATGGCTCCGGAGAGCAGGAAGGCAGAGATAATGATAGCTATGGATGCGGAAAAGGCTTTCGACCGGGTCGAGTGGGACTATCTGTGGGAGGTGCTGGGAAGGTTTGGGTTCAGGGAGGGGTTCATTGACTGGGTTAGGCTGTTATACCAGGCCCCAGAGTCTAGTGTAAGGATAAAAAGGGTGACATCAGATTACGTCAGACTACACCGCGGGACAAGACAGGGCTTCCCTCTCTCCCCACTGCTGTTCGCGCTGGCCATAGAGCCGCTGGCAATTGATCTGAGAGCTTCAAAGGACTGGAAAGGGCTGGTCCAGGGGGGAGTGGAACATAAAGTCTTGTTATACGCGGATGACCTGTTGTTATACGTAGCGGACCCAATGGCGGGGTTGGACGGCATCATGGAGGGAATTTGGCCAGTTTTCAGGATATAAATTGAACATGGCTAAGAGCAAGTTGTTCATAATTCAGGCGAGGGGCCAGGAGAGTAGGCTGAAGGGGCTGCCATTCAGGCTGGTAGGAGGAAGATACTTGGGGATACAGGTGGCACGGGACAGGGGCAGATTGCATGAGCTCAACCTGTCCCGATTGGCGGAATGAGTGAGGGAGGAGGTCCGGAGGTGGGATGCGCTCCCGCTGTCACTAGTGGGGAAGGTGCAGACTGTCAAGATGACAATTCTCCCGAGATTCTTGTTCATATTTCAGTGTCTCCCCATTTTCATCCCGAGATCCTTCTTTAAGAGGCTGAATAAAATTATCCTGGGATTTGTCTGGGTGGGGAAGTCCCCGCGGGTGAGGAAGGTGATGTTCGAAAGGAGCAGAGGCGAGGTGGGGCTGGCGTTGTTGAACTTTAGCAACTACTACTGGGTGGTCAACATAGCGATGATAAGGAAATGGATGGTGGACACGGGGTCGGTCTGGGAGCGGATGGAGGCTGCATCATGCGGGGGCACCAGTTTGGCGGCCCTAGTTACGGCGCCTCTGCCGCTCCCGTTGGCGCGGTACTCCACTCAGCCCTATAGTGGTGGCGACTTTGCGGATCTGGGGTCAGTGGAGGAGGCATATAGGGGATGTGAGAGCATCGGTGTGGACCCCAATCTGCGGCAATCACCAATTTGCGCCGGGGAACATGGACGGTGGGTATCGACTGTGGCGGAGGGCGGGGATTGTGAGGGTGGGTGATCTGTTCCTGGAAGGGAGCTTTCCGAGCATGAGGGCGTTGGAGGAGAAGTTCGCGATGGTGGGAGGGAATGACTTTAGACACTTACAGGTGCGGGATTTCATGCGCAGACTGGTGCCATCCTTCCCATGCCTCCCGCCAAAGGGGAGGCAGGACAGGGTAGTATCGAAGAGAGAGGTAGGTGAGGGTAGAGTCTCAGATATTTACAAAGAACTAATGGGAGCAGAGGATACACAGACTGATGACCTGAAGCTTAAATGGGAAGAGGAGCTCAGGGGGGAGCTGGAGGACGGTATTTGGGCAGAAGCTCTGGGCAGAGTAAACACGACCGCAACGTGTGCCAGGCTCAGTCTGATCCAGTTTAAGGTCGTGCACCGGGCCCACCTGACAGTGGCCCGGATGAGTAAATTTTTCGGGCTGGAGGACAAGTGTGTCAGATGCGCCGGTGGGCCGGCTAATCACGTGCACGTGTTCTGGTCGTGCCCTAGACTCAGGGGGTACTGGCAGGGATTCACGGACATCATGTCCCGGGGTTTGAAAACTGGGGTGGTAATGAGTCCTGAGGTGGCAATCTTTAGGGTGTCGGAGGACCCGGGAGTCCAGGAGGAGAAGGATGCCAATGTCTTGGCCTTTGCTTCCCAGGTAGCCCGGCAACGAATACTGTTGGCATGGAGGGACACAAAGCCCCCGAAGACCGAAGCATGGCTATCGGATATGGCGAGATTTCGTGGTCTAGAAAAGGTTAAGTTCGCCTTGAGAGGTTCACTATAGGGGTTCGCCCGGAGGTGGCAGCCATTCATTGACTTCTTTGCGGAGAATTAATCGTCAGCAGGGGGGGAGACTAGGGTAGTGTAGTGCAGATCCTTGCGCGAATGGTTTGCACTATGTGTTATTTGCTTTTCCTTTTGTACGGTACTATTGTAATAGTCGGTATTAGGGGTATTACGGTACCTAGGTTGGAGGTACCTGATGCTGTAAGATCATTGGTGAATTGCCTGCTGGTTCCACCCAGTAAGGCCGAGTATAAGAGTCTGTGTTTCCCTTGCTGCTGCATTCTGTACCTGCGCTGCTGGGGGAAACATCTAGTTCAATAAAGCCTTCAATTGTCCTACAATCTCGCTTCGGGAGTTATTGATTGTGCATCAACTATACAATGTCATTGTTTTATATGCCAAAAATACCTCAATAAAATTGTTTATTTAAGAAAAAGAAATCTGAAAGCTAACAACACTATGAATTTGGAACACCGCCAGTCTGGAACCTCTCCCGGTGACTGTGAGAGAGAGCTTTCCTGAGGAGACACAGAAGGCATCGTTAGCCACATGCTTGGTTCATGCTAGGTGGGAGGGGGATGTGAAGGAAGGGTTGGGGGAATTGAAGGGAGAGGTGGGGTGGAGGGAGGGTTGGGGGTCGCATTGAAAGTTGGGGGGGTGCGTGCTCGCATGGGGGTGGAAAAGTCTCGGGCAGGTGGGTGCGTTGGGGTCTACGCACTCGTGCTGCCTGGTGTAGGTCATTGACCTATTTTCGGCACTGGAGGCCAGTCCTCCTGGTCACACTCCTGGAGTTTACAGCCACGGCCACCTCATCAAGGTAGCACTGGCTGCCCTATGGCTGTCCATCCAGGACCCTCATGGGAATAGGACATCTCTCCTGGCCTTCACTGCATCTAGGACCCTCCACAGGTGTGCATCACTGAATCTTGGGGCCGGTCCCCTCGGCACCATTATTGTGAGCTGGCTGGGGTTGGCTGAGCAAGTGCTGCTCGACCTTGTTAGCGTGTTGCTGCCAAGCGCGGTGCCCGTAAATCAGCTGGCAAGCCTTCACTTGCGGCGAGAAGCCCGTGGAGCCTCGATAAGTGGACCAATTAACGTTGAATGACATTGCTGGCCCAGCTGGGCCGAGCGCCGGGAAGCTCGCAGCAGTTCCCACTAAATACCACAGTTAGAAATATTTCCAGAGAATCTTGCCTATTATGAAGATATTTTATTAGACTGCAAACATTCTCCAGCGCTCGTGGTTGGGATAGGATTAAGTCATTGAGGGTAGAAGATAGAGGGAGGAAATTAAAGCAGCAAATGGGATTTGGAACATTGGAACAATTCAATGCAATGCTTCAATCTGGCCTCGATATGTAAAGGGGTGGAGGCTAATAAATTGATAAACTTTCTCTTGGTAATGCTTGTGCCCATGTCTATGTTTTTACTTCGGAGAACAAAATGTGATATCCTGGCCACCAGCCAGGGCATCTGGGTATCAGAGATCAGCAATAACTTTGAGATCTTTTGATAAGATTGCAAAGAGCTCAAGAATGCACGGTATAACATTTGGGGCACGGTGTAAGTGTGCAGAAGAGTTGTATATGAAGTAACTAATGTACAGGAAAGCAATTCAAAATAGGCACATTTGTTAATTCCTGGTTAATTCGCAGTCAGTCTAGATTCAATTAAATCGAGATGGATTTGCAGGTATAATATCATTTAATCGACTCACTTGCAAGGCTGCATTAATCCATAGAGCTGCAGGACCCACATGCTGTCTCCTGCAGCACTCCGGACCAAAGAGACAGAATACAAAAGAGCTTTAGCTGATATATTCAAAAATCACAGTAAGATTCACATATAAGCTTCCCATTGGTCATTCTATACACCTCCTGACCTGGCTCTATATCTTAATTGGTCGCTTTGCCTTTGTAATCCCATCATCCTTTGCCCCATGCTTACCACGAGGCAAAAGCTCCCCTTCCCCCGATGGTTTCAAACAGGCTTTTGGCTGAATCCTTTTGTCCTGTCTGTGAACACTCAATCCGCATGGTCCTAAAGTACACCTTGTTCGTTTGTTCACTTCCTCACATTCATGGCTTTGAAAATACTTGCAATTATGCATTGAAGAGCAGGCCCCAGGCATGACCACTACCTGACAAACAGCATGGTGTGAAAGGGTTAATGGGGCCAGTAGTGTAAGACAATACCTTTCAGTTATCAAAGCTCCACATACTCCATTGAGATGCTGATTTTAAAACAATTGGGATAGAATTAAACACATCAATAACTGTCAAAAAAGAGTAAAATTAAAGTGAAAGAGTGAATAATTTGGATTAGGACTATTAAGGACATGGTGGTAAGTAAACCTGGTGAAACGCATTCACAAGATGGATCTGGAGGAGTGGAGAGCTGCCGAATATTTTAAATGAAATGAAAATCACTTATTGTCACGAGTAGGCTTCAAATGAAGTTACTGTGAAAAGCCCCTAGTCGCCACATTCTGGCGCCTGTTCGGGGAGGCTGTTACGGGAATCGAACCGTGCTGCTGGCCTGCTTGGTCTGCTTTCAAAGCCAGCAAATTAGCCCTGTGCTAATTCATGCATTATGTTATTTTGAATGATATTAAGTGGGATGATCTGCAGATGGAGAGTGTCAGGGAGAAAGGGGAAACAGGAGTAAACAAAAATAGATTTTCCTGTTGCACGGATCACACACTTGCTACAGAGAGTTAAAAAATGATTAAGAATAATAATGAGGGGACTTCCGGTGGCGGTTATGAAGGAGTAAGTCGCACATTTGGTGGCTCCCGCTCTGGTCGGACTTTTGGACCTTTCCCCCGGACTTTTTTCTGGTTTTAAACGGCAAATTCGAAGGCTGAGGCAATTGGGCACCGGTGTTCCACGTATTGGTGTATGGAGAAAAGGTTTTGTTTTCCTTTTTTAAAAAAAATTTGTTAGGCTTTCTCTTAGCGTTTCGTGTCTGTTTTCGGGGCTCTGTTTAAGGGGAAAAATAAGAAAGGGCGGGAAAAAGACAGTAGATGTTGGCAATGTCCCTTTTGTTTTTTGGATGTGCACTTTTGTAGGATGTCTGGGTTTCGGTGGGTGGTGCTCTTGTTTTCTCTGTTTTCTTGCTGTTGGGTGTTTG
This sequence comes from Scyliorhinus canicula, assembly GCF_902713615.1. Taxonomy (NCBI): domain Eukaryota; kingdom Metazoa; phylum Chordata; class Chondrichthyes; order Carcharhiniformes; family Scyliorhinidae; genus Scyliorhinus; species Scyliorhinus canicula. The sequence continues at coordinate 27,689,356 of NC_052155.1, forward strand.
TTTGGGGATTGTTAGATGAGGGATTTTGTTTGTATAAGCGGGGGGGGGGGAGCGAAGGAACAATAGGTGGGAGACTTCTTGGCGCCGGGGGCCACCAAGCTAGCTGGGTGAGACACAGTGGGGGGTGGGGGGAGGAGTGTGTATATGTTTGGTTTGCTAGGGGCAGCACGGTGGCACAGTGGTTAGCATTGCTGCTTACGGCGCTGAGGACCCGGGTTCGAATCCCGGCTCTGGGTCACTGTCCGTGTGGAGTTTGCACATTCTCCCCGTGTCTGCGTGGGTTTCGCCCCCACAACCCAAAGATGTGCAGATTAGGTGGATTGGCCCCTTAATTGGAAAAAATAATTGGGTACTCTAAATTTATTAAAAAAAAAAAAATGTTTGGTTTGCTAGTTGGGTTAGGTTTTAGAGTAGTGTTGCTGGGCGGGGAAGGGGGGGATGGGTTCTGCTGACCAGGGTGGGACTTCGGTGGAGGGACACTGAGGAGGTCAGGGGTGGGGGCCGCCGTGGGGCGGGCTGGTGGAGGTACGGCGCAGAGGCTGGAGACGGGCCCAAGCAAGGGGATGGCTGATCGGCGGGGGAGGGGAGGGGGCAACTAGGCGATCAGGCTGGAGGAGATAGTGGAGGATTTGAAGGCCATGGAGTCGGGTAAGGCCCCGGGCCGGACAGGTACCCAGTCGAGTTCTATAAAAAGTTCTCCGGAATATAGGGGCCGGTGCTGATGAAGGTCATTAACAAGGCTAAGTAAAGAAGGGTTCTGCCCCAGACAATGTCACAGGCCATGATCTCGCTCATCCTGAAACGGGACAAGGACCCTGAGCTATGTGGGTCTTACAGGCCGATTTCCTGAACGTAGATGCCAAACTTCTGGCCAAACTTTTGTCGTCCAGGATCGAGGAGTGTGTACTGAACGTTATTGTGGAGGATCAGACAGGGTTCGTTAAGGGTAGGCAGCTGGTGGCCAATGTAAGAAGGCTGTTAAACATGATCACGATGCCCTTGGAAGGTTGAGGTAGTGGTCACAATGGATGTGGAGAAAGCCTTTGACCGAGTTGAGTGGCATTATTTATGGGAGGTGCTGGAGTGGTTCAGTTTTGGGAGGGGCTTTATTGACTGGGTTAGGTTGCTGTACCGGGTTCCGGTTGCAAGCGTACGGACAAACGGCGACTTCGGACTTTTTCAGACTGCACCAGGGGACGTGACAGGGATGCCCCTTCTCCCCACTGCTGTTTGCGCTGGCGATAGTGCTGCTGGCAATTGCTCGGAGGGCCGCAAGGGGCTGGCCCGGGAGGGAGAGGGGTGGAGCACAGGGTCGCGCTGTATGCGGATGACCTATTGTTGTATGTCTCAGATCCAATGTAGGGGATGGATGGAATTATGGGAATTTTAGGGAATTCGGCTGGTTATCGGGGTATAAGCTCAATATGGGGAAGAGCCAGATGTTTGTGGTCCAGGCGAGGGGACAGGAGAAGCGACTGGGAGATCTGCCGTTCAGAATGGTAGGGGACAGTTTTAGGTACCTGGGTATCCAAGTGGCGAGGGATTGGGACGGGTTAAATAAATTGAACTTGGCCCGGCTGGTGGAGCAGATGAAGGAGGATTTCCGGAGATGGGATGCACTCCCGTTGCCTCTGGCGGGCAGAGTTCAATCAGTAAAAATGACGGCCCTCCTGAGGTTCCTATTTGTTTTCCAATGCCTCCCCATCTTTATTCTGTGGTCCTTTTTTAAGCGGATCAATAAAATTATTGTGGGCTTTGTTTGGGGGGGTGTGCAATTCCCCGCAAGTGAGGAAGGCAATGCTTGAGCGGGGTCGGGGGGGATGGTGGGCTGGCGCTGCCGAATTTCAGCAATTATTACTGGGCGGCTAATATAGCCATGGTGAGGAGGTGGCTGGGGATGGTGGGGGGTGGTGGGGGAGCTGGCATGGGTTGTCGTGGAGGCTGCTTCTTGTAAGGGCACAAGTCTGGGGCGCTGGTAACAGCGCCTCTGCCGTTCCTGCTGGCGCGGTACTCCACCAGTCCAGTGGTGATGGCGGCCCTGAGAGTCTGGGGGAAGTGGAGGAGACATGTGGGAGCAGAGGGAGCATCGGTGTGGTCCCCAATCTGCGATAATCACCGGTTTGCCCTGGGGAGGATGGACGGGAGGTTCTGAATTTGGCGGAGAGCGGGGATTGAGAGGATGGGGGACTTGTTTATAGAAGGAAGCTTCCTGAGTATAAGGGCGCTGGAGGAGAAGTTAGCGTTGGCGGGGGAAAATGAATTTCGATATCTACACGTGCGGGACTTTCCGTGGAGGCAGGTACCAACCTTCCCACTCCTGCCGCTAAGGGGGATTCAGGATAGGGTGGTTTCTAGAGGATGGATAGGAGAGGGGAGCATCTTGGACATATATGAAGAGCTTATGGGATCAGAGGAGATGCAGACCGAGGAGCTGAAGCAAAAGTGGGAGGAGGAGCTGGGGGAGAGATAGAGGAGGGCCTCTGAGCGGACCGTTGGGTAGGGTCAACACGACCGCAAAATGCGGCAGGCTCAGCCTGATCCAATTCAAGGTCGTTCACCGGGCTCACATGACAATGGCCCGGATGAGCAGATTCTTTGGGGTGGAGAACAGGTGTGCAAAGTGTGCGGGGGGGGGGGCGGGGGGGGGGCAGCGAACCATGTCCACATGTTCTGGGCATGCCCAAAACTGAGAGAATTTTGGCAGGGGTTTGCCGACGCCATGTCCAACGTATTAAATACTAGGGTTACAGTGAGTCCAGAGGTGCCGATTTTCAGGGTGTCGGGGGATCCGGGAATCCAGGAGGAGAAAGAGGCAGATGTTCTGGCCTTTGCTTCCCTGGTAGCCCGGAGGCACATAATACTAGCATGGAGGGACTCGAAGCCTCCGAAATCAGAGACCTGACTAACAGACATGGTTGGATCTTCTGCCTGGAGAAAATTAAGTTTGCTATGAGAGGGTCATTGTTAGGGTTCGCCCGGAGGTGGCAACCGGGGAGGAGGCTCATGCAGACTAGTGGGTAAGTAATGGTGGGACCTATGGGAGAGAGTATTTGTACGATGTTAATATTTTCCTTGTTATTTACATTGTTGATTTTGTTGCTGTTACAATGCCAAAGAAGTACCTCAATAAAATGTTTATTAAAAAAAAGAATAATAATAAGGTGAGAGGTGAAGACGTAAAATGCCACCCTGTGAAAACTGAAATCTTATAGTTGTCTCATAAATTGAAATACTATTTAAGCCACATAAAAAGCAATGAATGGGATTAATAATACAGAAAATGAGCAAATTTCATATTTTACAAATGATGCCAGGATTAGGAAATGGTAGGGTTTGGGAGTTACAATGATACTGGCACGGCCAGTTCAGTACCCACACTTACAGGAGAAAACACAATGAGAGATATTTGACGTACAGCAGACAAGTTAGGTGGGGCATCAAAAGCCCATGCAATCTGTCTCAAGGTAGGGAAACCAATGTTAATTGATTATTTTTTAGTTTAGTTGACACACAATCTATGTCAACCTAATACGATTTGATACTGAATTCTGGGACACAAGCTCATCACATGACTTAGTCTCTGCATCATACTCAAAGTTGACAAGGAAGAATGAATATATGGCCTCAAAGCAGTGATGCAAGGTGAATTGCTCGTACAAACTATCTACCTCCCTGGCAATTAAAAGTTTGTTGTGCTAAGGAAAGGAAATGTTAAAGCATTCAGCATTGTGCATTGGATTAGTGGAGTTTAAGTCAGTTTATTTTCACGCTGTGTAAGCATCTTTGAATCTTTGGCTGTGTGGAGTTTGCATTTTCTCCCTGTGTCCTCCGGGTGCTCCGGTTTCCCCCAACAGTCCAAAGGGTGTGTAGGTGGATTGACCATGCAGTCATTCCCCCCAACAAAACAACAATCCCAACCCCCATCAAAACTCTAACCACCTGCTCACCCCTCCACTGCGCTTCCATGAACCAGCCCGCCCAGCTAGCCTGGCTGCCCCCGCTCAAGGAGCCTAGCATCCTACCCCCACTAATTCCCCTCCCCTGCTCAAGCACTATCTTGGTGCAAAGAAAAATATCAACAATCAAAGACAGAAAAAAAAGACACAACCCCCACAGATGAACAAAGGATAATGGCCCCCAAAGCAAAAATAGAGCCCAATGCACTCACCCATGATCCTCTCCCACCCCCCCCCCCTCCCCAAATAACCCTAACAATCCCTCCTGGAAGAAAGAAAGGAGGAAAGGACCCCCCCCCCACCACCACCCCCCACTCCTCCCACCCCCCCACCACCATTCTCCCCGTGTCGGCGTGGGTTTCCTCCGGGTGCTCCAGTTTCCTTCCACTGTCCAGAGATGTGCATTAGGTGGATTGGCCATGCTAAATTGCTCTTAGTGTCCAAAAAGGTTGGATGGGAAGACGGGGATAGGGTGGATGTGCGGGCTTAAATGGCCAGTGCCTACTCGATGGGCTGAATGGGCTCCTTCAGCACTGTAAATTCTATGGTTCTATGATTCTATAGGGAGAACTAACCTCCTCAAACACCTCCTCCAAAGTTCAATGTCCTTCTTCTCCTGCCAGTCCATTGTCTCTCACAAACTCCATCGCTACCTTCCTGCCAGTCCATTGTCTCTCACAAACTCCATCGCTACCTTCCTGCCAGTCCATTGTCTCTCACAAACTCCATTGCTACCTTCCTGCCAGTCCATTGTCTCTCACAAACTCCATCGCTACCTTCCTGCCAGTCCATTGTCTCTCACAAACTCCATTGCTACCTTCCTGCCAGTCCATTGTCTCTCACAAACTCCATCGCTACCTTCCTGCCAGTCCATTGTCTCTCACAAACTCCATTGCTACCTTCCTGCCAGTCCATTGTCTCTCACAAACTCCATCGCTACCTTCCTGCCAGTCCATTGTCTCTCACAAACTCCATCGCTACCTTCCTGCCAGTCCATTGTCTCTCACAAACTCCATCGCTACCTTCCTGCCAGTCCATTGTCTCTCACAAACTCCATTGCTACCTTCCTGCCAGTCCATTGTCTCTCACAAACTCCATCGCTACCTTCGGTGTCCCAAAATTTTAATTTAAAAAAATATATACATTTAGAGTACCCATTTAATTTTTTCCAGTTAAGGGGCAATTTAGCATGGCCAATCAACCTACCCTGCACATCTTTTTGGGTTGTGGGGGCAAAACCCACGCAAACATGGGGAGAATGTACAAACTCCACACGGACAGAGACCCAGGGATCGAACCTGGGACCTCGGCGCTGTGAGACAGCAGAGCTAACCACTGCGCCAACGTGCTGCCCCGGTATCCCACAATAATATTACCGACCATTGTAGGTTACCCAGAGGTGGGCCGGGTACAGCATCCCATATTTCACCCCTTCCTTAAAGAGGACAGCATTCACTCAGTTAAGCCCGCTCTGCAACCGCACCACCATCGCCCTCGACGGCCCGTTACCCTGAGGCTTCTTGAGCGCCCGGTGCACCTCCAGTGACCGTCGAAGACCCCCTATCCCAGCAGCGTCTCCAGCATCTTGGCTACATGTGTGTCAGCTCCCTCAATGCCCTCTGGCAACCACACTATCCTCAGGTTCTGTCTCCAGGAGCGGTTCTCTAGATCTTCCACCTTCTCCTGAAGGCGCTTCTGGATATCTCACATCACCCCCATCTCGGTCGCCAACAAAGTAAGCTGCTCCTCATGCTCCCTCACCATCTCCTCCACCTTCTGGATTGTCTGGCTTTGAGACTCCAAACCCAGGTCCATGTGGCCTTACGCGGATCCACCGTCCTCAAACGGATCCACCGTCCTCGCCAGGTCCTCCAGAGGCTCCTTTCTCTGCTGGGTGAACTTCTCGTCCACCAGCTGCTTCATAGACCACTGAGATGGTAGGGCCGATCCCTTGCCCTCCGCCATCTTCCCCTGTGTCGCAGGAACAGTTTTTCGCTCCCAAAGCTCCTTCCGCCTAAAACCACTTCTGGTCCACAAATCAATCCACCGGTGGAGTAAACTCTTCCTCCACTACTCCTGCACCTTTTTTCCATTTAAACATCCACCCGTTAACCAGGAGAGTCTCGGGGTCTGCGCCCATGAACCTTGGGGCTGCTCTCCTCGCTGTCATCTTGTTGGCTGGGATTGTGTGTGGGGAGTGAAGTGTGTATATGCAGCTGCAACTTGTCAGCCTCCTGAGCGTCAATCGCGAAACCGAAAAATCCCGCACTGTTTCTCATTAGAACCAATTGTGTTCCACATGTTCCCCTTAACAGTAGCGGAGTTAGTCCAGATGTGGCGCCAGTTTTGCAGTCATGAAAGACCACGAATTCTGCGTCGGCGTCAACACTTAGTTTCAGAAATGGAGACTCCCGACCACAATTTTTTGACCTCAACTACTTCTGTGGTAACGAATTGCACAGACCCACCACTCTCTGGGTGAAGACATCCTTATCTCTATCCTAAATGGTTTACCCTCTATCCTCAGACTATGACCCCTGGTTCTGGGCACCCCACCATCGGGAACATCCTTCCTGCATCTACCCTGTCTAGCCCTGTTATAAGTTTATCCGTTTCTATGAGAACCCCCTCATTTTTCTGAACTTGAGCGAATATAATCCTAACCAATTCAATACCCCCTCCGAAGTCAATCCCGCCATCTAAGGAATCAGTCAGGTAAACCTTTGCTGCAAGAATATCCGTCCCCAGATATGGAGGATCAAAACTTTACACAATTTTCCAGGTGTTGCCTCACCAAGGCCCAGTATAATTGCAGCAATACATCGCTGCTCCTTTACTTGAATCCTCTTGCAATGAAGGCCAGCATACCATTTGCTTTCTTTACCACCTGCATGCTTACCTTCAGTGACCGGTGTATGAGGGCACCCAGGTCTCATTGCACAATGTCCTCTCCTAATTTATGACCATTCAGATAATAGTCTGCCTTCTCGTTTTTGCTACCAAAGTGGATAAGCTCACATTTATCCAAATTATACTGCATCTGCCATTCATTTTCCCACTCACTCAACTTGCCCAAATCACACTCAAGAATTTCTGCATGCTCCTCAAAGCTCACCCTCCCACCCAACTTGGTGTCATCTGCAAATTTGGGGATATTTCATTTTGCTCCCTGCGCTACCCCACCTGTTAATTTGAAAAAGACCCATTAATTCCTACTCTTTGTTTCCTGTCTGCCAACCAGTTTTCTATCCCTCTGTTTCTAATCCTTTGCTCTTTAATTTTACACACTAATCTCTTATGCGGGACTTTGTCAAAAGCCTTCTGGAAGTCCAAATATACCACATCCACTGGCTCCCCCTTGTCAACCCTACTAGTTACATCCTCGAAAAATTCCAGTAGATTTGTCAAGCATGATTTTCCCTCCATTAATCCATGCTGACTGTATGATCCTGCTACATTTTCCTAAGTGCTCGGCTATAAAATCTTTGCTAATGGATTCTAGAATTTTCCTCAATACTGGCATCAGTTAGTGAGTTTGCAGATGACACCAAGATTGGTGGCATAGTGGACAGTGAAGAAGGTTATCTGGGATTGCAATGGGACTTTGATCAATTGGGCCAGTGAGCCGATGAATGGCAGATGGAGTTTAATTTACATAAATGTGAGGTGATACATTTTGGTAGATCGAATCGGGGCAGGACCTACTCAGTTAATGGTCGGGTGTTGGGGCGAGTTATAGAACAAAGAGATCTAGGAGTCCAGGTCCATAGCTCCTTGAAAGTGGAGTCACAGGTGGACAGGATGGTGAACAAGGCGTGCGGTATGCTTGGTTTCATTGGTCAGAACACTGGATACAGGAGTTGGGACATCTTGCTGAAGTTGTACAAGACATTAGTAAGGCCACACTTGGAATACTGTGTAACATTCTGGTCCCCCTATTATACAAAGGATATTAATAACCTAGAAAGAGGAAAGAAAAAATGGACTCAGATGCTGGGTAGGCTGGGACTTATTTCCTTGGAGCTTAGAAGGCTGAGGGGAAATATTCTGGCGGTCTATAAAATAATAAGGGGCAGAGGTAGATAGTCAACATCTTTTCCCAAAGATAGGGGAGTCTAAAACTAGAGGGCATAGGTTTAAGGTGAGAGGGGAGAGATAGAAAAGGGACCAGAGGAGCAATTTTTTTCTCGCAGAGGGTGATGAGTGTCTGGAACGAGCAGCTAGAGGCAGTGGTAGAGGCGGATACAATTTTGTCTTTTAAAAAGCAGTTATATGGACAAGGTGGGTAAATATGGGCGATTGGAACTAGCTGAGTGGTAAAAACTGGGTGGCATGGACAAGTTGGCCCGAAGGGCCTTTTTCCATGCTGCAAACCTCTGTGACTCTATCAGGCTTACTGGCAACCCGGTGGGTATGGGGAGGTGGGTTATTGTTGGAATGAAGCTTCACGCACCCATCTGAACAATGCCTGGATCGGTCCATCACTGAAATCCCAGACAGCCAGGTGAGTGGCTGCAGATACCCTGGCCCAAACACGCTTTTGCATCCTGTATCTCCTCAAGGGACACTTCACCTTTCCATTAGCAGCTCCGAAGTCCAGCAATTTACAGAGCAAAAAAATATGTGGCATCAGCCCAGGCTTAGTTGCTGGCACGACCACCTTGGAGTCAGCAGTTGCATGTTCAGATCTAGGTCCAGGGCTCAAAAACAAAAAACAAATCTCGGCTCATGTTCCAGTTGATTACACATCAGATGGTCAAATACATCGACATTCTACCTTCTCAGGTGGATGAAACAGAGTCCATGAAGCATAACAGAATCCCTGGTGTCCTGTTCAATCCATCAAACAGCATCACAATGCAGATTATATGGTCGTTATTACATAAATACATAATAGAAAATGCTGCTTGTGGGAGTTTACTGCCTGCAAATTGGCTGTCGCATTTTTAAATTGAGAACAATCAGTCATGTGGAATGTGCATCATGCGTGGCATGGGAAGTCACACAGGCACATAGTCTTCTTGATGACTACATCTGCCAAAACTTGAGCTCTGGATTGCAGAACTCGAGCAGCAGCTGAATTCACTGTGGTCAATATCCGCAAGGCTAAGGGTAGCATGGGTAGCAGATTTAGAAAGGTGGCCACACTGCAGTTAGCCATACAATCAGAGAATGGGTGACTGCCGTAGAATATCTAAGATAGACTGCAAAGTAAGGCAGAATGCCCTGAAGCTATTTCACTCTCTAACCGCTTTCCCATTTTGGATTCTGGTGAGGAAATGGTTCCTCAGGGCGCTCCAAGGGTGGTGCAGCTGTGCTGGGGTGAAGAAGGACAGTGGGAGAGCTATAGTGATAGGGGATTTTTTTTTTCCGCCATTATCTTTTCTCCCAACATTTGATTCTAACTCACTCGACTCTGATACATTCTCATCCCCACTAAGTTGGATTTCCCCAATTAATTATCCCTGCTCTGCAATTGGTTGTCCTCCTCTGTGGCCAACAATGGTCACTGTGTCCCCCTAAATGCTCTCTGGATATTTGATCCACTCGGGGCAACTCATTCCTCAGCGCCAGTACCCTCTCGCCAAACTGAAAACACTGCTGCAGAAAACTATCTCAGAACACATTCAAGGAAATCTCGCCCCTCTTACCCCTCAGCACGATTCCTATCCAAGCCTATTTTTGGATAATGGAAGTCCCCCATTACAATTACTCTATAATCCATGCACCTCTAATTTACTTGCAAATTTCTTTCTCCACACCCCACCTTGAGGTCACACCCTGACCCTGAAGCTCCCCTCCAGAAACATCGGAGCGAATATAAAACTGTGTAGAACATAACAAATAGAAGTAAAGAATTGTATTTTCTAATAAGATAAGCAACAGCCTTTCCACTCATTTTCCAACTCTTCGGTGCAGCAGGCACTGCTGATAATGTTGCACCATGGAACAGGAAAAACAGGATAGAATTTAAAGACAGCCATTCTGTCCAGTGGCCTGTACCATATCTGGCTATTGAAAGAGGAACTATTCAAACACTGTTCAAACACTACAGAGAACAATGACAAAGCAGAAACTTAGTCTCACTTCTGAGGAAAAGGTTGGAGAAACAGTTCTCTATCTCAATAGGTAATTTTGCAGGTGTTACAAAGGTCTACATTGTTGTATCGGTGTGATAAGGGAAAATCCAATTCTTACTCAAACTGTGAAGACTCAATTCCAGGGTCTGGTTTAGCTCACCAGGCTAAATCGCTGGCTTTTAAAGCAGACCAAGCAGGCCAGCAGCACGGTTCGATTCCCGTACCAGCCTCCCCGGACAGGCGCCGGAATGTGGCGACTAGGGGCTTTTCACAGTAACTTCATTGAAGCCTACTCGTGACAATAAGCGATTTTCATTTTCATTTTCAATTGCCTTCCCACACATTTAGATAGCATGATTCGGTATTATGTGATCAGCCCATAAAGGAATACCTTCAACCAGATATGAGAACTCTATGACACATAGACTCGATTGTACTCAACAATCCATTGGTGAGAGAGATATATTAGAAGCAGAAACATGCTTTTGTGAGTTTAATCCCATTGTCTATGCCTGGAGGATCATGACCTGAACAACAAAGTACAATAGCTTCACACAACAATACCATATAAGGCAGTGATACTCGCTTTGTAGCACATCCGGTTGAACACCCCCATGTTTAAAGTCAAATATGGACATGTTAAGGTAGTGAAGAGATAATGAAATCACGATGACATCATAATAGGCCACACAGGTAAAAATACTATAAAAGCAGTGATTTGTACGATTGAAAGGAAACCAGTGGTTGAACGCTGAACCATGAAGTGTGGGCGCAAGCGCAGGCGCAGGCGCAGGCATGCGTGCAAGCGGAAGAAGCGGGCGTGTAAACAAAGATCGAGTACGATTGTCAGGGCTCATCTTGTTCATCGCAGAAGAGCTGCAAGACGTTGCCCTTAAGAAGCTATGATAGACCAAAAAAGAAATAGAACGATGTTTTGAGCTAGCAAGTGCTTAGCAGAAATGTGCACAAGGCCGACTTGTACTTGGAGGGAATTTTATTTGAATGCATCTTCGCTACTTCACACCCGTGTTTCACTGATTCAAATTGAATAAAACGCCTACAAGTACTTGAGATTTGAAAGAACTAAAATGTTGTGTGACTCATTATTGCATTTAGTATGAGGAGCTGGGGTTGAAAAGACACGGGTATTTTAAAGGTTGGTTATCTTTAAAAATCTCGACATCCAATGGATGGGGGGATTTGGCAGCACTGGCATATTTGCAGGTGACAGGGCATGTTTAAACAGGATGGGTAAAGTTAGGCCTGCTGCCTTCCATGGTTATGGGCAGCCAGCCTTCTTTTTGAACCACTGACAGACCATGTGGTCTAGGTACCCACCCGCATTAGGGTAGAAGTTCCAGATTTTAACCCAGTGCTAGTTAGTGAAGGAATAGTAAAATTTTCTACTTTGGTGGACTGGGCCAAATAGGGCCTGGCAGATCAAGTTCAATACAGAAGTTGGATTCCCCCCTCAATACTGGAGAGTATAAAAGGGGTAAAATTCAATGAAATGCAGGAGCAGAGAGGGACCTGGATTTATGTCCTTAAGATCATTGAAGGCGGCAGGACAGGAGGAGAAGTTAATAAAACAATGTAGTAGTCTAGGATTTATTAATAAGGGCCAGGGCATATAGAGTACAAGACACTAGTTAGACCTCAGCTGATAGATACAAGGAGCCTGGACTAAGTTTCAAATCTGGTATCCATGGTCTCCTTGGCATTGCCTTGCAGTCCCAGCAGCAGCCAGTACTGAGTTCTCGAACTGCTGGAGCTGGTCAGCTGCAGACATCAGATTGTCTGGCAGGTCTCAAGGGTGGGACTTCTGCGCCTCAGGGAAAGAAAGTCCCAATTATCCCAACATATACTATTCCAGGAGGGCAGCCTTTTTTTAAAAAGTCGGTCAACTTGCGACCAACGTTTATTGCAAAGAGGTGAGCAATACAACCCACCCACCATACAATTCTGACCTGTGATCTCGGGCAGCATGGTAGCACAGTGGTTAGCACAATTGCTTCACAGCTCCCAGGGCCCCAGGTTCGATTCCCGCCTTGGGTCACTCTGTGAGGAATCTGCACGTTCTCCCCATGTCTGCGTGGGTTTTCTCCGGGTGCTCCGGTTTCCTCCCACAGTCCAAAGACATGCAGGTTAGGTGGATTGGCAATGCTAAATTGCCCTTAGTGCTGGGTGGGGTTACTGGGTTTTGGGGGTAGGGCGGGGGTGTGGGCTTGGGTGGGGTGCTCTTTCCAAGAGCCGGTCCAGACTCGATGGGGCGAATGGCCTCCTTCTGCACTGTAAATTCTATGATTCTATGTTTTAAATAGCTCGATCAACTCGTCTCAAAGAAATGTACACTGTCTAAACATTCAAGAGATGTGGGCTTTGCTGGCTCGGCCAGCAGGTATCCCCATCCCTAATTGCCTTTGAGAAGGTGGTTGTGAGCTGCCTCCTGGAACTATTGCAGTGTATGTGGCATATGTACAGCTCAGTGCTGTTAGGGAGAGAGTTCCAGGATTTTGACCCAGCGACAGTGAAGGAACAGCGAAATATTTCCAAGTCATGATGGTAAGTGGCTTGGAGATGAACTTCCAGGTGGTTTTCCCATATATCTGATGCCTGTCTAGACGGTAATGGTCATGGGTTTGGAAGATGCTGTCTGAGGAGCCTTGGTGAGTTCATTGAAAATGGGGATATTTGTGGAGCCTCCTCCTCCAATGACTTGTTGAATTATCCACCACTATTCACAGCTGGATGTGGCAGCATTGCACAGCTTAAATCTGATCTGTTGGTGTGAGATCGCTTGCTGCCTATGCTATTTGGCATGCAAGTACTCCTGTGTTGTAGCTTCACCAGGTTGACCCCTCATTTTTTATGTATGGCTGTGTTGGTCCTGACATGCCCTCCTTCCTCTCCTTTGAACCAGGGTTGATTGCCTGGCATGGTTAGTAATGGTAGAGTAGGGGATCGGCCGGGCCATGAGGTTACAGGTTATGGTTGAGTACAATTCTGCTGCTGTTGATGGCCCCCTGCGCCTGATGGATGCTCAGTCTTGAGTTTCTGGATCTGTTTGGCACGCTGGTAGTGCCACACAACATGATGGAGGGTATCCTCCATTTGATGATGGGACTTCATCTCTATGAGAGATGTGCGGTGGCCCACTCCTATTGCTACTGCCATGGACAGGTGCATCTGCAGCATGCAGGATGAGGTCAAATATGTTTTTCCCGCTTGTTGGTTCCCTCGCCACCTGCCATGGACCCAGTCTAGAGGCTATGTCCTTCAGGACCCGGCCAGCTTGGCTTGTGGTGGTACTATCTTGCTGATGGATATTGAAGTCCCTCATACAGAGTACATTCGACACCCTCTCCACCCTCAGTGCTTCTTCCAAATGGTGTTCAACATGGAGGAGTACTGATTGATCAGTTGACCGTGGATGGTCCGTGGTAATGAGCAGCGTACGTAAATCATAGGTCTCTCTGCTCCCAAACCTCTTTAAAATTGTATTAGCTCCCTTTTTTTCTTTCTCACAGAAATGCATCAGGAGGGCATGGCAGCATAACAGTAATGTTACTGAATGAGCAATCCAGTGACCTAGACTAATGCTCTGGAGACGAGAGCTAAAATTCAACTGCAGCGACTGGGGAAATTTAATTAATAGAAATCTGGAATAAAATGCTTGTGTCTTTAGTAATTTCCACTTTGCATTCATTGCAGATGATTTACAACAGTTCTGACTCATGTTGATCACAGGAATAAATACACAATTTACTAGACAGCATTTTTTAAGGCCAGGCATCCGATGCTGGCTGCTCCCTGAAGCCAGCATTCATAGAAAACCAGGTAGGACTGGGCGCAGTGCCAGGTCGGCCAAGAAACACCCCCATTTTTGCAGCCCAAGCTGTCATCTTCTGATAGGTAAGAGTTTGAACATCCCAAGACTTGTGCTATTTCCAACTCTTGTTCAGAGTAGAAAGTGTGATTTTCAGTATCTGCAGTTATTAAAGATCCTGAGGGGACTGCGGGCGATGGCTTTGTGTTGAGTGGATGCACGGAAGGTGGCTCTCTTCCTAGGAAATTGAATTTAGGCAATTTGATCCGAAATTAGCCCGCCAGATCTGAGGAAACAGCACGCCCTCATCACGCTCTTCAACCACTAAAGAAGATACAGGCAAATAATCGAAATGCCAAACAGCAGCTGCACCACAGACTGCAAGGAGACGAGAGGCAACAGGAGCCGAGAGAAGCCCACGGGCGGGACAATGGACCCACGAGAGGAGGAAGCCCTGGTGACACGCAAAGAGAGGGGCCAATGAATCGTGCAAGAATTCCCCCTCGCCTGATGATGGCTGGAGGAAGTTCCTCACCCAAGAGCAGAAGGAGCCCAAGGAGGATAAGGCTCGCGGTCCAGGCAGCAGTCACAGAGGCACTAGCCAATATGCTGGCCGCCTCGTCAAAGTGGAGAGGTGAGACCTAGAAAGGACCTCTACAGGCCAAGGTGACTGGATCGTCACCCTAGAGGCGGACACATCAAGGTTGGTGGCGACCCAGCGGAGCCTGAAGGGGAAGGTGGAAGACCAAGAAAACAGGTCCAGATGCCAAAACCTGAGAATAGTGGAGCTGCTAGAGGAGATCGAAGGCACAAACCCCATGGACTATGTGGCCCAGATGGTGGGAAACTTGGTGGAAAGGACAGCTTCCACAACCTATCAGAGATAGACAGGGCACACAGATCACTCCAGCCTAAACCCAGAGGCGAAGAGCAACCAAGGGCAATAATTGCAAAGATGCACCGGTACCAAGCCCGGGAAAGGGTCCTGAGATGGGCCAGACAGATGAAAATCTGCCACTGGGAGGGACACCAGGTTAGAATTTATCAGGGCATTGGGGCAGACCTGGCCAATCAACGGACCAAATTCAACAGAGTGAAGGAGGCCTGAGTGGAGAAAGAGGAAGTGGGGAAAGGGTAGAAAAAGAATGGCAAGGGGAAACTCAGACCGACCCCGGTCTGCAAAGCGCAGACCGAGAGAGGGAAATTGGAACAAGGTGGGGGGGGGAGGACTCTCGGCTACAACAGACCATACATGGTAACAGGGAACAAAATGGCACCACAAACAACCACTTTGGAGCCCCAAACAAAGGGAAACCCCAGGGGCTCACCCACATGGCGTACACACAGATGACAGCCATGTTCTGTGGCTTCTGGACAAAGGGAAACCCCGGAGCGCAGGGGCCCGGCCTCATGGTGCCAGCGGTGACCGTGGCCATTTTGGATGGCTCCCTAACAAAGAGAAACCCAAGAATGCAGGGGCACATCCACAAGGTCAGTAAGGTTGATCCTGCAGAAGTGGGGGGCGGGGGGCGACAAAAAAAAAACCCCCATCAGAATAGTCACCTGGAACATCAAGGCCAGTTAAAAGATCCAAAGCCTTTGCCATCTGAAAAGTATGAAAACTGACATAGTCTTCCTCCAAGAGACGCACCTGCGGGAGAACTGACTGTGGGTAAGAAAGGGCTGGGTGGGGGGGTGGAGCGGTATCTTTAACTGTGTACAGGACCCACGAATGGACTAGTTGAATCCCAAAACAGGGAAGATCTCCAACATGGCAAAAGAACTCAGCATATTCATGGAGCAGATGGAGGCAGCGGACCCATGGAGAAGGAGTTCTTCTCCTTCCAGGTACATAAAGTATGCACACGGATTGACTTCTATGTAGTGGGAAAATGGGTGATTCTAGTATTAGTAAGAGCGGAATACTGCACGATCGTGATCTCTGACCATGCTCCACACGACATGGATGTGAAGTTGGAGACAGGCCATGCCCAACGCCCCCCCCCCCCCCCCCCCCCCCCTCCCATGGAGGTTGGACATGGTCCTCCTTTGCTGACAAGGCTTTCTGCGAGAAAATATCACAGACCATAGACAGGTATTTTATCAATAACCAGAACGGGGAGGTCTCACACTCCACACTCTGGGTGGCGCTGAAGGCTGTGCTCAGGAGTGAGACTATGGCCTCAAAAGCACATAGAGACAGGGAAGAGAGGGTCGCTAGGCAACTGCTATTCGGCTCCATACTGGAGAGAGACCGGTAATACTCCATGGCCCGGATCCATAGAGCTCCTGGCGGAGATAAAAATGCTGCAAATGGACATTGATCTGCTCTCCACGGGGAAAACGATGCAGTCACGGGGAACCCTGTATGAACACGGAGTCGAAGCCAGCTGCCTGAGAGGACTTGAGCATATGAATGTTTTACTGCAATTGCATAGGGTATTGGTGAGGCCACACCTGGAGTACTGTGTGCAGTTTCTGTGTCCTTATCTGAGGAAAGATGTTCTTGCTATGGAGGGAGTGCAGCAAAGGTTTACCAGGCTGATTTCTGGGTTGGCGGAACTGACATATGAGGAGAGACTAAGTCGGTTAGGATTATATCTATTGGAGTTTAGAAAAGTGAGCTGTGGGTAAGAAAGGGCTGGGTGGGGGGGTGGTGAGCGGGGATCTCATAGAAATATACAGAATTCTGACAGGATTAGACAGGGTAGATTCAGAAAAAATGTTCCTGATGGTGAGGGAGTCCAGAACCAGGGGGTCATAGTTTGAGGATAAGGGGTCAACCTTTTAGGACTGAGGTGAGGAGAAATGTCTTCACCCAGAGAGTGGTGAATCTGTGGAATTCGCTACCACAGAAAGTAGTTGAGGCCAAAACATTGTGTAATTTCAAGAATGAATTAGATATAGCTCTTGGGGCTAAAGAGATCAAGGGATTATATTGGGGGAAGGTAAGATCAGGGTATTGAACTTGATGATCAGCCATGATCATAATGAATGGCAGAGCAGGTTGGAAGGGCCAATGACCTCCTACTGCTTCTATTGTCTGTGTTTCCACGTTTCTATGGACCAGCAGCTGAGAAAGAAGTCAGCCATGAGAGAAATTGTACAGATTAGAGACAAGGGAAAATTAGTAGTGGAGCTGGAAAAGGTCAATGATACGGGCAGCACAGTAGCACAAGTGGATAGTACTGTGGCTTCACAGTGCCAGGGTCCCAGGTTCGATTCCCCGCTGGGTCACTGTCTGTGTGGAGTCTGCACGTCTCCCTGTGTCTGCATGGGTTTCCTCTGGATGCTCCGGTTTCCTCCCACAGTCCAAAGATGTGTAGGTTAGGTGGATTGGCCATGATAAATTACCCTTCGAGTCCAAAAAAGGTGAGGAGGGATGATTGGGTTAGGGGGATAAGTGGAAGTGAGGGCTTAAGTGGGTCGGTGCAGACTCGATGGGCCGAATGGCCTCCTTCTGCACTGTATATGTTTTATGCTCTATGCATTCGAGGCCTTCCATCGGTGGCTGTATACTTCCGAGCCCACCAAAGGGGACTTGAGGATGAAGCAGTTCCTTGATGGACTGTACATGTCAGTCGTTGGGGGGATAGAAAACGGGGGCTGGAAGCAGCATTAGAACTGGGAGAAGTCATAAAGAGGATCAACTCCATGCAGGCAGGAAAGGTACCTGGACCAGATGAATTCCAGGCATACTTTTATTTTTGAAATAATTTTTATTGAAAAATTTTGAATTTATACAACAATAACGCACTATAGTAAAATACCAAAAATAACAATAATATTAACAATCATAAACATTCGCCCCACCTCCATGAACAACACAGCATTTTAACAACAACGCAAATTAACACAATATAAAGTTACAGAATAGACACTACAATAAGGAAAGCACCCCCCCCCCCCCCCCGGTTGCTGCTGCTATTGACCAAGTTACCGATCTTTGAGCCAGGAAATCCAGAAAAGGCTGCCATCGTTTATAGAACCCTTGTATTGATCCTCTCAGGGCAAATTTGACCCTTTCCAATTTTATAAATCCCGCCATGTCACTGATCCAGGTCTCCACACTTGGGGGCCTTGCATCCTTCCACTGTAGCAGAATCCTTCGTCGGGCTACTAGGGACGCAAAGGCCAGGACACCGGCCTCTTTCGCCTCCTGCACTCCCGGCTCTACCGCAACTCCAAAAATCGCAAGTCCCCACCCTGGTTTGACCCTGGATCCAACCACCCTCGACACCGTCCACGCCACCCCCTTCCAGAATTCTTCCAGTGCTGGGCATGCCCAGAACATATGGGCGTGGTTCGCTGGACTCCCCGAACATCTGGTGCACCTGTCCTCGCCCCCAAAGAACCTACTCATCCTAGTCCCGGACATGTGGGCCCGATGCAGCACCTTAAATTAGATGAGACTAAGCCTCGCACATGAGGAGGAAGAGTTGACTCTCTCCAAGTCCCAAGTCCCGTCCTCTATCTGCTCCCCGAGTTCCGCCTCCCATTTAGCCTCAGCTCATCCACTAACGACTCCTCCACCTCCTGCATTGCCTTATAGATGTCAGACACCTTCCCCTCTCCGACCCACACCCCGAAAGCACTCTGTCCATCGTCCCCTGCGACGGCAGCAGAGGGAATCCCTCTACCTGTCGCCTAGCAAACGCCTTTATCTGCAAGTATCTGAACATGTTCCCTTGGGGAAGGCCAAATTTATCTTCCAGTTCCCCCAGGCCCGCAAACCTCCCGCCAATAACCTCCCTCCGGTCTTATAGATAAATTCTTGATGTCGCGAGGAATTAAGGGCTACGGGGAGAATGCTGGTAGGTGGAGTTGAAATGCCCATCAGCCATGATTGAATGGCGGAGTGGACTCGATGGGCCGAATGGCCTTACTTCCACTCCTATGACTTATGGTCTAATAAACAGGTCCCTCAATTTGCTGATGTCCGCCCTTTGCCACCCCCTAAATCCCCCATCCTTGTTCCCCGGGATGAACCGATGGTTTCCACCCAGTGGAGCCTCCATCGAGCCCCCTGTTTCCCTCCGATGCCGTCTCCACTGTCCCCAGATTCTTAGGGTCGCCGCCACCACCGGGCTCGTGGTAAACCTCTTAGGGGAGAGCGGCAACGGTGCCGTTACCATGGCACCCAGGCTCGTACCTCTACATGACGCCATCTCCATTCTTTTCCACGCCGCCCCTCCCCCCTCCATCACCCATTTACGCACCATTGACACATTGGCTGCCCAATAGTACCCCAGAAAGTTGGGCAGCGCCAGACCGCCTCTATCCCTCCCTCGCTCCAAGAACACCCTCTTCACTCTCGGAGTCCCATGTGCCCACACAAAGCTCAAAATACTGCTAGTCACTCTCCTAAAGAAGGCCCTGGGGATAAAGATGGGCAGGCACTGAAAGAGGAACAAGAACCTCGGAAGCACCGTCATTTTGACGGACTGTACCCTCCCCGCCAACGATAATGGCAGCATGTCCCACCTCTTGAACTCCTCGTCCATCTGATCTACAAGTCTGGTGAAGTTATGCTTGTGAAGAGTCCCCCAGTCCCTGGCCACCTGCACCCCCAGGTACCTAAAGCTCTCCCCTGCCCGCCTAAGCGGGAGCCTACCAATTCCTTCCTCCTGGTCTCCAGGGTGCACCACAAACACCTCGCTCTTGCCTAAATTTAATTTATAACCTGAAAAGGTCCCAAACTCAGCTAGCAACTCCATCACTCCCGGCATCCCTCCCATCGGGTCCACCACATACAGTAACAGGTCATCGGCATACAACGACACCCTATGTTCATCTCCACCTCGCACCAAGCCTCTGCACCTCTCTGAATCCCTCAACGCCATTGCCAGTGCAAACAACAAGGGGGACAGGGGGCAACCCTGCCTGGTCCCTCGGTAAAGCCGGAAGTACTCCGACCTCCTCCTATTCGTAGCTACGCACGCCATTGGGGCCTCATATAGCAGCCTTACCCATCTAATGAACCCTTCACCAAATCCAAATCTCCCCAACACCCCCCATAGGTACCCCCACTCCACTCTATCGAAGGCCTTCTCCGCATCCAGTGTCACCACTATCTCTGCCTCCCCCTCAATCGCCGGCATCATGATGACATTCAACAATCTCCGCACATTCGTGTTCAGCTGCCTTCCCTTCACGAAACCTGTCTGGTCCTCGTGCACAACCCCTGGCACACAGTCCTCTATCCTGGTGGCCAGGATTTTTGCCAGGACCTTAGCATCCACGTTGAGGAGAGATATGGGCCTGTATGAACCACACTGCTGGGGGTCCTTGTCCCTCTTTAAAATTAACGAGATCAGCGCCCGCGACATCATCGGGGGCAAAGTCCCCCCTTCCCACGCTTCATTGTGTGTCCGCACCAGCAAGGGGCCCACTAGGTCCACAAACTTTTTATAAAATTCCACCGGTAACCCATCCGGCCCCGGTGCCTTCCCTGACTTCATCTGCCCGATCCCCTTAACTAGCTCCTCCAGCTCAATCAGCGCACCCAACCCCTCCACCTTCTCCTCCTGCACCTTTGGGAAAGAAAGCCCGTCAAGGAACCTCTCCATTCCCCTCCTCTCCCCCGTTGGCTCCGACCGGTACAGTTCCCCGTAAAAGTCCTTGAAGACCTCATTCACCTCTACCCCCTTCCGCACCACATTCCCACTCTTGTCTCTCACTCCAGCAATTTCCTTAGCCGCATCCCACTTGCGGAGCTGATGAGCCAGCATCCTACTCGCCTTTTCACCATGTTCGTACACTGCCCCTTGTGCCTTCCTCCACTGTGCCTCCGCCTTTCTAGTGGTCAGCAAATCAAATTCAGCCTGTAGGCTGCGCCTCTCCCCCAACAGTCCCTCCTCTGGTGCCTCTGCATACCTCCTGTCCACCTCCAGCATCTTTCCCACCAATCTATCCCTCTCACTCATCTCGCTCCTCTCCCTGTGTGCCCGGATGGATATCAGCTCCCCACGAATCACTGCCTTCAGGGCTTCCCAGACCATCCCCACCTGAACCTTCCCCATATCATTCACCTCGAGGTACCCCTCAATACTTGCCCGGACCCTCCTACACACCTCCTCCTCCGCCAACAACCCCACATCCAACCGCCACAACGGACGTTGGTCCCGCACCTCCCCCATCGCCAACTCTATCCAATGCGGAGCGTGGTCGGAGATTGCAATGGCCGAATACTCGGCCTCCTCCACTCCCGGAATCAGTCCCCTACTCACCACGAAGAAATCTATCCGAGAGTAGACCCTATGTATGTGGGAGAAGAAAGAGTACTCGCGTGCCCTCGGCCTCACAAACCTCCATGGATCCACCCCACCCATCTGATCCATAAACCCTCTCAGTACCTTGGCCGCCGCCGGCCTCCTACCCGTCCTAGAGCTGGACCGATCCAGTGAAGGATCCAACACCGTATTAAAGCCCCCCCCATGATCAGACCTCCCGCCTCCAGATCCGGGACCCGTCCCAACATACGCCTCATAAAGCCCGCATCGTCCCAATTTGGGGCATACACACTAGCCAGTACCACGTCTCTCCTTGTAGCCTGCCCTTAACCATAACATACCTACCCCCCTTATCCGCCACCACCTCCGATGCCTCAAACAACACATTTTTCCCCACCAGAATCGCCACTCCCCGGTTCTTCACATCCAACCCAGAGTGGAAAACCTGCCCCACCCATCCCTTCCTCAGGCGGACCTGGTCCGCCACCTTCAGGTGGGTCTCCTGAAGCATTGCCACATCTGCCTTTAGCCCCTTCAGGTGAGCCAGTACCCTCGACCGCTTCACCGGCCCATTCAACCCTCTCGCATTCCAGGTGACCAACCGGATCAGAGGGCGTCCCGCCCCCCCCCCCATTGACTAGCCATAGCCCGTCGACTGCCCGCCCCAGGCCAGCACCCCCTGCCCGACCCAGTCCCCACAGCGACAACACCTCTCCTCTGTCCCCCTAGCCCCCACCAGCTCCTTCCCGACCCTACCAGCAGCAACCCGGTATTCCCCTTTCCCCCCCTCCCTTCCCCCCCAGGCTAGGAACCCTCCCAGCTGCGAACCGTCCTCCATTGTACTTCTGTGGGTCAGTTAACTTCTGCTGACCCCGGAAACTCCTGCCAATAACCCAACCCCGCCCAAAGTGGGATCATCCCCCAATCTATCCCTCCTCCAGGCACCGCTCCAGTGCGGGGAAGAACCAGTTAGGGCCCCGCCTCCCCGTCACCGTCCCCGCCCCCCAGCCCCGCAGCGCGGGAAACCAGAGGAAAGCCCGCACTTTCGCACTGCCCCACCACACCCTTCTGACGCAGCTCCCAAATAACAGCCCCACTCCATACCCCCAACCCGACATAGAATACAACAAACCCCCCCGACCCTCCCCGCAAGATACACAACTCAACCAATGCCCCACAGCAGAAAAAAACATAGCAGAACACCCCCATAAATAACCATATCAAAATTGCAAAAGTACAAAAAAAAAAGAACATAGCAACAGCAGAATCCAGCGCTAAGATATTACAACCGACCCCGCAACCCCAAACCCCTAGTTCAAGTCCAGTTTCTCCGTCCGCACGAAGGCCCACGCCTCCTCCGGGGAATCGAAATAATAATGCCGGTCCGAATAAGTTACCCACAGGCGCGCGGGCTGCAACATTCCAAACTTTATCTTTTGCCTGTAAAGCACCTCCTTCGTCCGATTAAATCCGGACCGCCGCTTAGCCACCTCCGCACTCCAATCCTGGTAGATCCGTACTACCCCATTCTCCCACTTGCTGCTCTTCACCTTCTTGGCCCAGCGCAGCACACACTCCCGATCACTGAACCGGTGGAACCTCACCAGCACCGCACGCGGGGGTTCATTGTCCTTAGGCCTCCTGTCAGGTCCGACCCCTCCAGCCCCTCCGCAAGGCCCAAGATCCGCAGGTTTTTCCGCCTCATGCGGTGATCAAGCTCCTCGAAGCGTTCCTGCCACTTCTTGTGGAGTGCCTCGTGCCCCTCCACCTTACTCACGAGGACCACGGCCTCCTCCTCTCGTTCAGTGGCCTGCGTCTGCAACTCCTTGATGGCAGCACCCTGGGTGGTCTGAATCTCCGACAGCCTTCTGTTTTTTTCCTGCAGAGAGCTCAGTACCTCAGCCTTGAAGTCTGTGAAGCAGCGCAGGAGAGCAGCTAGTTGCTCCTGGGCCCACTGTTTCCACTCCTCTGGAGCTCTGCCGGTGGCCATCTTGGATCCCTTCCCCCATTTTTTCTGGGGAGCTGCTGCTGCTTTTTCCCCCTTTCCACTCCGAGTTCGAGTCATGGACTGCGGGGAAAGTCGTTCAGCACACCTTCCCCCACCGGGAGACGTCGAAAAATTTCCGTTTTGGCTCTAAAAAGAGCCGCAAAGTCCTTTTAAAACGGGACCTCCCAAATGTGTGGCTTCCTACTTCATCACAGCAACCGGAAGTCTTCCAGGCATACTTTTATAATACATTAGCGAAGGCACTGGCCCCACACCTGCGGGAGACGTTCATGGACTTGCTGGCAAGGGGCACCCTGCGCCTACACTAGCACAAGCTTCAATTACCCAAGAAAGACAAAGATCCGACAAAATGTGGGTCCTGCGACCCATCTGGCTGCTCAATGTTGATGTGAAAATACTGTCCAAAATCCTAGCCAGGCGACTGGAGACCTGCATACCAAAGTTGCTGGCAGAAGACCAGACGGTCTTTGTTGAGGATTGTCAGCTAACGTCGAACATCAGGCGCTTGCTAAATATGATAATGACCCCACCCAGGGAGAGAACATCAGAAGTGATCATCTCCCTGGACGCAAAAAAGGTTTTTGATAGCGTTGAATGGAAGTACCTCATAGAGATACTGGAGCCGTTTGCGCTCTGCCCAGGTAAAACTCCTGTACAGCGCTCCCATGGAAAGCATGCAGACAAACACCATCAGCTCTAAGTACTTCTAGCTGCACAGAGGCACAAGGCAGGGATGCTGCTGTACCTGCTGCTGTTTGTCTGGGTGATCGAGCCTCTAGCGATCGTGTTCTGAACAGCAAAGACCAGGAAGAGGATCTGCAGGGGAGTCAGAGACCAAAATGTCTTGCTCTAGCACATGACCTGCTTCTCTATCCCGTCGACCCACTAAGTAGTAATGGAAGGAATCACGGCGCTCTTGAAAGAGTTTGGAGCCTTTTGGGCTACAAACTCAATCTCAGCAAAAGTGAAATCTTCCCGGTGAAGCCGCAAAGGAGAGGGGCAGAGCTGGAGGGACTAGCATTTAAACAAGTGCAAAACAAAGGGTGGGATTCTCCCCTAACTCGGGGCGGCGGGCCGTACCGCCACTGAGGAGTGGTGTGGACCACTCTGGTGCCGGGCCGGCTGGAAGGTGCGTAATCCTCCGCACCTTCAGGGGCTAGGCCGGCGCCAGCGGGGTTGGTGCCGCACCAGCCGGCACTGAAGGATTTGGCGCCGCGCCAACCAGCGGCAAAGGGCCTCTGCTGGCCGGCGCGAGTTGGCGCATGCGCGGGAGCGCCAGCGTATACTGGTGTCATCCAAGCACATGCGCAGGGGCGTTCTTCTCCGCGCCGGCCATGGCGGGCTGTTACAGCGGCTGGCGCAGAGGGAAAGAGTGCCCCCACTACACAGGCCCGCCCACGGATTGGTGGGCCCCGATTGCGGGGCCAGGCTACCGTGCCCCCCCCCCCCCCCCCACCCCGCGAGGACTTCGCAGGCCACCCGCCGAGCCAGGTCCCGCCGGTACGGACCTGGTTTGATTTCCGCCGGCAGGACCGGCCGAAAACGGGCATCCACTCGGCCCATCGCCGGGCGGAGAATCACTGGGGGGGGACGTTGACAACGGCCCCCGACCGGCGTGACGCGATTCCCACCCCTGCCGAAAAACCGTTGCCAAAGAATTTGGCAGCCGGCGTCAGGGCGGAATTCACGCCACCCCCCCCCCCCCCCCCCCCGGCGATTCTCCGGCCCGGCGAGGAGTCGGAGAATCCCGCCCAAAATTCTATGACCTGAGGATCCAAATCATTGATGGCTGGATGACTGGCAGCGCTCCCATCCCCTCCGGCCAAGCAATCTACAAGCCCAGTGGTAATAGCCACGCTCTGCTTGTTGAACCAGCTAAGACAACACTATTGTCTAACCAAAATGTCCATCATGGTCCCCATTCGCAATAACCATAACAATAATAATAATCGCTTATTGTCACAAGTTGGCTTCAATGAAGTTACTGTGAAAAGCGCCTAGTCGCCACATTCTGGTGCCTGTTCGGGGAGGCTGGTACAGGAATTGAACCCGTGCTATTGGCCTTGTTCAGCATTACAAGCCAGCTGTTTAGCCCATTGTGCTAAACCATCCAAAATGGCTGTCACCTTCAGAAGGTGTAGACAGGACAGGGGGACACTGACAGTTAGGGACTTCTACATGGTCAACAGACAGACAACGTGAGAGGAACTGACAGAGAAGCTCCAACTGACCAGGAAACAAGCATGGACACATACGAATTAAAAATTTCTTACGTAGGGAAACAAAGACATACCCACGGGTACGGAGACAATCATTATTAGGAGAATTGCTGGATGCAGACAACCTGGGGGTGGAAACTGCGGGGACTTGTATGGGTGACAACTGGAAAAGGCACGTTCCCACTGGATGAGACAAGAGAAAAATGGGCAGAAAAGCTAGGGTTTGAAATAGAGTGAGGACTCTGGAGCGAAGCACTGAACAGGGTCAACTCCACCTCTATATGCGCAAGGCTAGGCCGAATGCAGCTGAAAGTGGCACGCAGAACGCACCTAAGGAGAACCTGAATGACTAGGTTCTTCTCAGGGGTGGAGGACATATGTGAATGGTGCCAGGGAGGCCCGGCCAATCAGGCCCAAATGTTCTGGGCATGCCACAGACTTTTCGGGTTCTGGACAGCCTCCTTCAGAGCAATGTCCAAAGTTATGGGGATGAGGGTGGAGTCATGCCCAAAAGTGGCAGTCATCGGGGTATTAGACCAGCCAGAACACTTTATGGGGAGGAGGGCCGACACCCTAACCTTTGTCTCCCTAATCGCCTGCTGAAGAATTCTGCTTGGCTGGCGATCAGCAGCACCACCTAAAGCTGCAAACTGGCTGGCCGACCTGTCGGAATTTCTCCAAATTGAGAAAATAAAATTCACCATCCGAGGGGCGAAAGAGGACTTCCACAAGACGTGGAAGCCATTCACCAACTTGTTCCAAGACCTGTTTGTGGCCAACAGCCAATAGGCCAAACAGAGAGGGGTCCCTAAGAGGGACCATAGACACCAATGAAAAGGGAGGGGGGGGGGGGGGGGGGGGGGAATAGGAAGGCACATGAGCCAAACATACCCCATTGGTGGTGGATGGGGCGGTGCTCGCGCGCCCTTCCCACCCCCCACCCCAGACCGAAAGTTTGCAAATACAGACAACCTACCACGATGCAACATATCTATCGCTATACTCCCCTGAGGACTGATGAAGTAACGTGTGATGAAAACACGACAGATGGCAAGAAGGGGAAGGAGTCACGAGGCTGATACTAATGTGGGAAATTTGTAATTGTAAATTGTAACTGATGTGCACAGATTTGTTTATGTTTATTTTTGTTGTGTATGAAAATAAAACTCGAATAAAAACTTTTTTTAAAAAAAATTAAAGATCCCGGGTGTGATTCTCCGTTTCAGGGACTAAGTGCTAATGTTGGGACTGAATCGGTGGACTTCTACGACAGCAAAATTGGGGCTGATATCGGAGCAATTCATCAACCGTTAATGGGCTAGCACCGGTGTCATGTGGAACTCGAGCGATTCCAATGTGAAACGGTGTCGGATATGCCACAGTTGGGACTGACATTCGGGAGTCCCATGAGCTGCAGCCGCATTTTAGCCCTCCTCTCCCCATCCCAGCCAACAAGATGGCAGCATGGAGGCCGGCACCCCGGTTTGCAGACGCAGAGCTGGAGACCCTGTTAGTTGCCATGGAGGAGAGGTCCCCCTGTACCCCGGGGTAGAAGGAATCGGGCGCAGGTGGCAGGCGCCGTGAGCGCTGTGGGACCAGCCAGCAGTGCCATAAAATACTGCATGAACTCCTCAGGAGCCAAGGTGAATAGGCAGCCCTGCTACCCCCGGTACTCAGCGCCGGCCCTAGGGTTGCTGGCGCCCCGGGCAAGCTGAGCTTCGGCGCCCTTGGGGGGGGGCGTGGCCGGGGGGGGGGGGGCGTGGCCGGGGGGGGGGGGGGGGGGGGGCGTGGCCGGGGGGGGGGGGGGGGGGGGGGGGGGGGCGTGGCCGGGGGGGGCGTGGCCCGGGGGGGGCGTGGCCGGGGGGGGGGGGGGGGGGGGGGCGTGGCCGGGGGGGGCGTGGCCGGGGGGGGGGGGGGGGGGCGTGGCCGGGGGGGGGGGGGGGGCCGAGAGGGGGGGCGGGGCCGAGAGGGGGGGCGGGGCCGAGAGGGGGGGCGGGGCCGAGAGGGCCTCCGACCTTTTCCGCATTCTCAACGTCGAACCCGCTTTCAGTTGTCCAGGACTTGAAGCTCCGGAATGCTCTCCTCAAATCTCCTTTACGACACTCCGTTAGTCTAGTTTTTTGATGAATGACCAAGATTCCTGTCACCTGATCCAACCGCGCCTCATGTGACTTGATGTCAAATTTTGTTTGATAACCATTCTGTGCAGCACCCTCGACTTTAAAGATGCAGTGAAATGAAAGCGGTTGTTGACAACATCATGACTGTTGGTGACTTCCTGTCTATGACATAAAAACATCTGCCAGTTTACAATAATAACCCTTCACTTACTTTCCCATTTAGTAAAAATAGGAAAAGAAAAACCCTACGTCCAAAAATAGTATTTTCCCAGCACCGCGGCGGAGTCTGTTTATTTACTTTTGTTAATAAATCCACAGATGAAGAGCACTTATACAAACAAGTAATGGCTTACTTCTATCTTTATTCTCGCACACATGGCGGGGGCGGGGGGGGGGGGGTGGTGGTGCGGGTGTGTGGGGAACTGGTGAGCGAATGTCTTCAGTAAATGTGGCAAGACTTTACATCAGGGCGTCAGACGTTTGTGTCTCGGGCTTCTGACGATATTGTTAAACCCATAAGCTTTGCCCAAGGCCTTAACGAACTACCACTGCTCAATGGGCACTCCACTGCTTCATAAAATGGCTGTATTCCAACACAGATCTTAAGGTCTCTGAACAGCAGCCACGCAGTGAGCTCTGTAGCATCTGCCCGCATCACATACTAAACAGGGGAGAGAAAAAATATTACAGTTTAAAATCTGTACCCGGTGGGGGAGCGGACCCATGGGGGGGGCGGGGCGGGGGGGCGGACCCGAGGGGGGGCGGGGCGGGGCGGCGGACCCGAGGGGGGGGCGGACCCGAGGGGGGGGCGGGGGGGGCGGACCCGAGGGGGGGGGCGGGGCGGGCGGACCCGAGGGGGGGGCGGGGCGGGCGGACCCGAGGGGGGGGGCGGGGCGGGCGGACCCGAGGGGGGGGCGGGGCGGGCGGACCCGAGGGGGGGGCGGGGCGGGCGGACCCGAGGCGGGGGGGGGGGGGAGCGGACCGAGCGGGCGGAGCGGACCGAGGGGACGGACCGCGGGGAATGCGGCCACCGCGCATGCGCTGGTTGGCGCCGGCCCAACTGCGCATGCGCGGGACCCGAGTCTGGCGCCCCCGAGCACATGGCGCCCCGGGCAACAGCCCGAGTTGCCGGTGCCTTGAGCCGGCCCTGCCGGTACTGACCACCTGTGATGATCGGAATACCTTGCCCCTTTAAGAGGCTTGGAACCCTGGGGGACTCCGCCTCTGGCTACGCCCCCTGGGAAACAGTACTTAAGATGAGACTCCATTTTGCGAGCACATTCTCATGGAGGCTGCCATTGTTCACTGCTTATTAAAGCCTTTGATTACTGACCTAACTTTCGTGTCGTAATTGAGAGTGCCTCAATTTAATAAGCAGTGCACATCAAGATGGACAGCGGTCTGAAACCAGAGAGACTCAACCGGGAAGGCAGGACGCCTGAAGCCTCGGAAATCTTTAAACATTGGCTCCGGTGTTTTGAGGATTATTTGGACTCCTCACTGTCTGATGTCGACAGCGCTCGCAAGCTGCGCTTCCTACATGGCCGGGTGAGCCACCGAATCTCTGCCATGATTGAAACCGCTACGACCTATGAGGCGGCGATCGAAATATTGAAGAAACGCTTCATAAAGACTACCAATGAGGTACATGCCAGGCATTTGCTCTCGACCTGCAGCCAGCGCTCCGGAGAAATGCTGGACGAGTTCGTGGAAAGACTCACCGCGCTCGCGAGGAACTGCGACCACAAAGCAGTGACGGCTGAAGAACACAGGGACTTACACATTCACGACGCCCTTGTGTCTGGCATCAGGTCATCGTACATCCGGCAGCGGCTCCTAGAAGACGGGGCGAAGGATCTCCAAGGCACGGTAACGCTCGGCTTTTCTCTCGAAACGGCCCACCGTAACCTCCGTACGTACTCCGCGGACCTTACGAATCCCTCTCAATCCCCTCCAGGCCTGTGCCACGCGTCGATCCACTCACTCCGGGGGCTCCCCATGCTATTTCTGTGGGCAAGGCCAGCACCCACGTCAGCGTTGTCCGGCCCGATCCGCGACCTGCAACGACTGCGGGAAGAAAGGGCACTTCGCGAAAGTCTGCCTGGCTGGGCCCAAAGGCCACAAACAAAAGTCTCACCGGGCCCAGAAATCAAGCTCCCGGCCTCACAGACCCAGCAACGTGGCTGCGCTGCGGCCAGACACGCCCACTTCCGACGCGTCATCGACCTCGTGCGAGTCATGGGAGCGGCCATCTTGGCGGCGGCCATCTTCGAAACCCGACACGTGCGACCGGCGGCGGCGGCCATCTTGTGACTCCGGGCGGCCATTTTGTGAGTCCGACTCTGACGACCCGCACCTAGGAGCGATCACGCTTGATCAATCACGGCCGAAACACCTGCGAAACTCGATGATGCGGGTGCGAATCAACGGCCAAGACACTCCCTGCCTGTTCGACTCCGGGAGCACGGAGAGCTTTATCCACCCAGACACGGTAAGGCGCTGCTCCCTGCGCACCCATCCCGCCTCCCAAACTATCGCCCTCGCCTCAGGGTCCCATTTGGTTCAAATCACGGGGTATTGTGTCGCTGACCTCACAATTCAAGGCGCGAAATACTCCCGTTTTAAACTGTACATTTTTCCTCAACTCTGCGCCCCCCTGCTGCTTGGCCTCGACTTTCAGTGCAGCCACCAGAGCCTGACACTGAAGTTCGGCGGACCCCTGCCCGCACTCACAGTCTGCAGCCTGGCGACACTCAAAGTTGCGCCACCCCGCCTCTTCGCGAACCTCACTCCCGACTGTAAGCCCATCGCCACCAAGAGTCGCCGGTACAGTACCCAAGACTTGACTTTCATCAAGTCGGAGGTTCAGCGGCTACTAAAAGAGGGGGTCATAGAGGCCAGCAACAGCCCTTGGAGGGCCCAGGTATTAGTAGTCCGCTCCGGGGAAAAGCAACGCATGGTTGTGGATTATAGCCAGACAATAAACCGCTTCACACAACTCGATGCGTACCCACTTCCCCGAATAGCTGAAATGGTGACCCAAATTGCCCAGTATCGGGTATTCTCCACGGTTGACCTGAAATCGGCCTACCACCAACTCCCTATTCGCTCAGAGGACCGCCCCTACACGGCTTTTGAAGCAGCCGGTCGGCTGTTTCACTTCCTCAGGGTACCCTTTGGTGTTACAAACGGAGTCTCCGTTTTCCAGAGGGCGATGGATCAAATGGTGGACCAGTACGGCTTACGGGCGACCTTCCCGTACTTGGACAACGTCACCATCTGCGGCCATGACCAGCAGGACCACGATGCAAACCTGAGGAAGTTCCTCCAGACTGCCCGGGCCCTCAACCTCACCTACAACAAAGAGAAATGCGTGTTCCACACAACCCGGCTCGCCATCCTCGGCTACGTCGTGGAGAACGGGGTCCTAGGCCCGGACCCCGACCGCATGCGTCCCCTTAAGGAACTCCCCCTCCCCCGTAGCCTCAAGGCACTCAAACGGTGCTTGGGGCTTTTCTCCTATTACGCCCATTGGGTCCCCAGATATGCGGACAAAGCCCGGCCACTCATTAAGACCACGGTTTTTCCTCTGACGGATGAGGCCCAGTCGGCTTTCAACCGTATCAAGGCCGGCATCATCAAGGCCGCCATGCACGCGGTGGACGAAGCCATCCCCTTTCAAATAGAAAGCGATGCATCAGACGTCGCCCTGGCTGCTACCCTCAACCAGGCAGGCAGACCAGTCGCGTTCTTCTCCCGAACCCTCAACGCCTCGGAAATTCGACACTCTGCAGTCGAGAAGGAGGCACAAGCCATAGTGGAGGCCGTGCGGCAGTGGAGGCACTACCTAGCCGGTAGGAGGTTCACCCTCATCACCGACCAACGGTCGGTCGCCTTTATGTTCGATAACGCACAACGGGGCAAAATAAAGAACGACAAGATTCTGAGGTGGAGGATAGAGCTCTCCACCTATACGTACGATAGGGGGAAGCTCAACGAGTCCCCAGATGCCCTGTCTCACGGCACGTACGCCAACGCGCAATTGGACCGCCTGAGAGCCATCCACGATGACCTCTGCCACCCGGGGGTCACCCGGCTTGCCCACTTCATCAAGTCCCGCAATCTGCCCTACTCCACAGGGGAGGTCAAGACCATGACTAAGGCATGCCAGATCTGTGCAGAATGCAAACCGCAGTTCTATCGACCAGACAAGGCCCGCCTGATAAAAGCCTCTGGGCCCTTTGAGCGACTAAGCGTTGACTTTAAAGGGCCTCTCCCGTCCAACAACCGCAACATCTATTTCCTCACCGTCATCGATGAATTCTCCCGCTTCCCTTTTGCTGTCCCCTGCCCTGATACTACCTCGGCCTCCGTGATCAAGGCACTGCGCAGCATCTTCGCTCTGTTTGGTTTCCCCGCTTATATCCACAGCGACCGGGGTACATCGTTCATGAGCGATGAGCTGCGTCGGTACCTGCTCAGCAAGGGCATCGCCTCGAGCAGGACGACGAGCTATAACCCGCGGGGAAACGGGCAAGTGGAGAGGGAGAACGTGACAGTTTGGAAGGCTGTCCTCCTAGCCCTACGGTCAAGGAGTCTCCCTATCGCCCGCTGGCAGGAGGTCCTACCCGATGCCCTGCACTCCATTAGGTCGCTCCTCTGTACGGCCACGAACGAGACCCCTCACAATCGTTTGTTTGTCTTCCCCAGGAAGTCCACCTCTGGGGTCTCGCTTCCACCCTGGCTGATGACTCCGGGTACAGTCCTACTCCGGAGGCATGTGAGGAGCCATAAAATGGATGCAATAGTCGAGAGGGTCCACCTGCTGCACGCAAACCCTCGTTATGCCTACGTCGAGCACCCCGACGGCAGGCAGGATACTGTATCCCTGCGAGACCTGGCACCCGCTGGCTCTCCCACCGACTCCACCGATCCTCCCACCGACCCCCCCCTTCTACCGACGCTCCCGGCCCTACACTGAGCGCCGACTTCGACAGCGCCCCCTCCATAACGCCCCCTGCCCCCCAGCCGACACCGACCACCCTAATCACTCCTGATACCCCCCCTCTCCAAGGCGGACAAAGCTTCAGTCAACCGTGCTCCCGGATAGACCACCATCGGAACCGACCGCATCCATGGCGCCACCACCGGAGCGGCGAAAGTCAGAACGGACTATCAGACCACCACAAAGACTGAACTTATAATTTAAAAACACTTCATCCCCGACGGACTATGTTTTTTTTAAACAGGGGGTGAATGTGATGATCGGAATACCTTGCCCCTTTAAGAGGCTTGTGATGATCGGAATACATTGCCCCTTTAAGAGGCTTGGAACCCTGGGGGACTCCGCCTCTGGCTACGCCCCCTGGGAAACAGTACTTAAGATGAGACTCCATTTTGCGAGCACACTTCTCATGGAGGCTGCCATTGTTCACTGCTTATTAAAGCCTTTGATTACTGACCTAACTTTCGTGTCGTAATTGAGAGTGCCTCACCGCCATTCCACACACTTGTAGCCCCTGCACCCACCCCTACCTCCCCACCCGGAGGTGCCCTGGTCACGAAGGCCACCAGCTACCCACCCCCTGTGCTGCGTGCGTCCGACTGTCTAACACTTTGTATTTCCAACTCCCCACCCCCGGGGGAAGGAGGCCCACAACCACTGGGAAAGGAAAAAGATTTGATGGGGCTGTCGGACCTGTGGCCCCTCACTGCAACAGAGCAGTGGGCACGGGACCTGGTCGGCGGGCCCAAAGAGAGGACAGTCACTGGGGCAGAGATCAGCATCAGGCGAGCAAGTGAAACTCTGCTGAATTGCGATTCCCCAAGGCATGCGCTTCACCACCCCCTGCACCACCCTCAACACCCCCACACCCTAGCATTGGTTCCAATCCCCCTGCCATATTAGTTTAAACCCTCCCCAAACACTCTAGCAAATACTCCCCCGAGGACATCAGTCCCGGTCCTGCCCAGGTGTAACCCGTCAAGTTTGTACTGGTCTCACCTCCCCCAAAACCGGTCCCAATGCTGCAGAAATCTGAATCACCCTCCTCACAACATCTCATCAGCCTCATATTTATCTGATATAGTCTGCTATTTCTACTCTGACTAGCAGAGGTAGTGATAGTAATGGTAGTAACGGCCCTGGTAGTAATCCTGCGATCACTACCTTTGAAGACGGACTTCTCAACTTTCTTTCTAAATCCCTATATTCTGCTTTTAGGACCTCATCCCTATTTTTAACTATGTTGTTGGTACCGATGTGTACCACCACCATTGGCTATTCACTCCCCCTCCAGAATGACCTGCAACCACTCTGAGACATCCTTGACCCGAGCACCAGGGAGACAACATACCATCCTGGAGTCTTGTTTGTGGCCACAGAGACACCTGTCTATTCCCCTGACAATTGAATCCCCGATAATGATTGCATTCCCAAAGGCCCAGGAATCGGAGGGGAATCATTTTTGGCCGAAGACCACAAGGTATCATGGATTCAACTTTCTTCCTGCTCCTCAGCAACCTGTCGCTTGTTGCTGCTTGGACAAGCCGGAGGTGACGCTGGTTCCCAATCAGATCCTCCACTCCCATGTCAGGTAGCAAGTGAAACACCTACACATGCCCTCGCTTACTGCCCCCTCACATCTAATCCACCCCAGGGACCCGCCGAAACTCCTACCGTGCAAACCAGAGACACAGGGGTCACCATCCTGCCCACTCACACCGCATTCACCACAGGGACCTTCCGAACCTCCTACCGTGCAAACCAGAGACACAGGGGTCACCATCCTGCCCGATCACACCACATTCACCACAGGGACCCTCCAAACCTCCTACCGTGCAAACCAGAGACACAGGGGTCACCATCCTGCCCACTCACACCGCATTCACCACAGGGACCCTCCAAACCTCCTACCGTGCAAACCAGAGACACAGGGGTCACCATCCTGTCCGCTCACACCGCATTCACCACAGGGACCTTCCGAACCTCCTACCGTGCAAACCAGAGACACAGGGGTCACCATCCTGTCCGCTCACACCGCATTCACCACAGGGACCTTCCAAACCTCCTACCGTACAAACCAGAGACACAGGGGTCACCATCCTGCCCACTCACACCACATTCACCACAGGGACCTTCCAAACCTCCTACCGTGCAAACCAGAGACACAGGGGTCACCATCCTGCCCACTCACACCGCATTCACCACAGGGACCTTCCGAACCTCCTACCGTGCAAACCAGAGACACAGGGGTCACCATCCTGTCCGCTCACACCACATTCACCACAGGGACCTTCCGAACCTCCTACCGTACAAACCAGAGACACAGGGGTCACCATCCTGTCCGCTCACACCACATTCACCACAGGGACCTTCCGAACCTCCTACCGTGCAAACCAGAGACACAGGGGTCACCATCCTGCCCACTCACACCGCATTCACCACAGGGACCTTCCGAACCTCCTACCGTACAAACCAGAGACACAGGGGTCACCATCCTGTCCGCTCACACCACATTCACCACAGGGACCTTCCGAACCTCCCACCGTGCAAACCAGAGACACAGGGGTCACCATCCTGTCCGCTCACACCGCATTCACCACAGGGACCCTCCAAACCTCCTACCGTGCAAACCAGAGACACAGGGGTCACCATTGCGTTACTCCGACTCACTTCTATTCATGCTGCAGCTTATTCTCTTTGCCCACTGAGGAAATCTAGGACCAGGGCGGGTGGGGAGAGGGGGTCTGGGTCACAATTCACACCAGAACATTTACTCGTTCCAATAAAGCAACTCGGGGGGGGAGTTCCTCTGACTGTGAGGCAAATCAGGCAGAAACAGTAGGTCGCGATGTTTATTAGCACAGCATGACCCTGTATTATAATAATAATAACCTATTGTCACAAGTAGGCTTCAATGAAGTTACTGTGAAAAGCCCCTAGTCGCCACATTCCGGCACCTGTTCGGGGAGGCCGGTAATGGAATTGAGCTCGTGCTACTGGCTGTGTTCTGCATTACAAGCCAGCTCTTTAGCCCACTGTGCTAAACCAGCCCCTCACTTCAGGGCCGTCATTACACTGCCAAGTACCCAATCAAATCAGCGTTCTACATTGAACCATGAGCTTCTTGGCACTAGTTATTGTACATATTCATTTATTTGTTTAAAATAAGATTTTTAATTCCCCCGGATTGGTTTCAATAGCTACCAGGAGATTGATACCAATTCCAGGAAACTCCAGTTGTACATTTAATTGATGGCTTATCTTTCGCTTTCAGATACTGGTCATGCACTTCTTCATTTCCAGAGATTTCTGTATCTATCTCAGATTTCCAGCATTTATGATTATGTAATTACAATGGATAATTCACCTCCCGGAAAAAAAACAGGAATGGGGAGGGTATTGATATAATTTGCTCTGATGTGCCACCTAGTGGCCAGAATCTGTTCAGTTCACTTGGCCTGATGGCTAATTTGTGATTCAGAGCCAGGCCAACTGCGCGGGTTCAATCCTGTACCGGCTGAGATTATTCATGAAGACCCCGCCGAACCAACCTTGCTCCCAGCCTGAGGTGTGGTGATCCTCAGGTTAAATCACCACCAGTCAACTCTCCCCCTCAAAGGGGAAATCGGTCTATGGCCATCTGGGACTTTACTAGTGGGCAGAAACTGAAACCTTGTACAGAGGGAAAATTGTCCTATCGTAAAATAACCATTGGAGGACCTGTTTCTGAGCTGAAAGTGTGTCTTTCATTCATGGAGGGGTGCTGTGGGTGGGCAGCTACAGCTGTTCTATGATGTCACCATGTCATTGAGATGTCATTTTCTTACATAAGCATCGGAAACCAATAACAGATCAGATTTTCAGTCGTATTGTTCTCATGGACCAATCGTAGCACTCAAAGACAATAAGCTGGTTTTGCCCTGGAAACAGTCACCTGGTTACCAAGGACTAACCAGATTCCTTGGGCTGAATTTTCCCAGGGCCAAGGAGGTGATATG
Source organism: Scyliorhinus canicula (assembly GCF_902713615.1). Classification (NCBI taxonomy): domain Eukaryota; kingdom Metazoa; phylum Chordata; class Chondrichthyes; order Carcharhiniformes; family Scyliorhinidae; genus Scyliorhinus; species Scyliorhinus canicula. The sequence goes on from NC_052155.1 coordinate 27,725,800, forward strand.
GAACGCGCCACGGAGGTGTGGGGGAATTTGGAAATGTGTGCACTGGGTCAACGCCATGATGTGTTCTCACCTCCAAGATCAGGCTGGCGTGCGTGAAGGAAGTCCGCTCAGCAGTGGCTGAAATCCATTTACGGATGGTAATGAGCCACTTATCAAATTTCCAGGTGGCAAGAGGCTTTCCTGATGCCCCAGCGACCCCGTACCCGCTTTGATTCTCAGGAGCCCCAAAATGGGTGGGAGGTGGCCCCATAGAGACAGTCCGAGCTGAGACTCTTCAGGGCTTAGTTTTATTTTCTGGCAGTAATTCACAAAGATATCTCTATCCCTCCCCAGGCTGCTGGCATGCCCTTCCAGCCACCCCTAGGAGACTGATTTGTCACCACTCCAGATGATGGCCAGTTATCAGCCACACGGCAAAGATGGATTATGCCATCTCCAAGGGCGACACTGAGTGGACTTCCCAATGCTTGGAAACCACCTTCCATCCCTAATTGATGGGGCGTTTTAATAGCCATCTCCAGGAAGATTGCATCCATGAACCCTGCTTATGGCCACTTCCAGCTTCCTGACTCAGAATGCTTCCCAGCATTGGGATCAGAACTCAACAGAGAAAATTTAATCCCTTGTTTCCACCTACCCTACTTTTTGTAATCACGTTCAGTGCCCTATTAATGTAATGAAAAATTGGTTGGTCAAGTGGTCAAAGTGATTGGTGAAAAAATTGATAGATTATTAATGTATCAAACATTGAAATTATTTTAATTTCACAAGGATCCAGGGTGTTTCGGGTCATATTTTGCACAATAAGAGGAGGAATATGGAAAGGCAAAGAATTAGATGGAGTGGGTGATTCTTTCATGGGATGTGGGCATTGTTGCCAAGGGCAATTATTTTTTGCCCTTGAGAAGGTGGTGATGAGCTGCCTTCTTGAACCTCTGCAGGCAATGTATTGTAGGTGCACCCACCCAGAGTGCAGTTAGGGAGGGAGTTCCAGGATTGTGACCCAGGGAAGGAATAGCAACGTACAACAAAGTCAGGATGGTGCTACTTGGAGATCAACTTACAGGTGGTGTCAGCCTGCATCTGCTTGTCTTTCTAGGTGGTAGAGATTGAGAGTTTGGAAGATGCTGTGGAAGGAACCTAGGTGAGTTACTGCATTTAAAAAAGTAATAATTTAAGGGATGTGGGCGTCGCTGGTTAAGGCAGCAATTTATTGTCCATTCCTAGTTGCCGTTGAGAAGGTGGTGGTGACTTCCGGTTGGGGCTATGCGGAGCTAAGCCGCACGTTCGGCAGCTCCCGCTTTAATAGGGCTTGTGGGCTCTTTTAAGGGCCCCAAACGGCGCTGTTTCGACGATTCCCGGTGGATAAAGGGGTCTGGAGCAAAACCCCCCGGGATTTATGGTGCGGACCCGGAGTGGGGCGAGGTGAAAAATGGCAGCAGCTCCCCTGGAAAAGCGGGGGAAGGTGGACAAAATGGCGGCCGGTGGAGCCCCTGAGGAGTGGAGGCAGTGGGCTGAGGAGCAGCAGGCGGCCCTTCTGCGCTATTTCACGGAGCTGAAAGGGGAGTTGTTGGAATCCCTGAAGGTAACGACGAGTAAGCTGCTGGAGACCCAGACAACCCAGGGTGCAGCGATACTTGAGTTGCAGCAGGAGGCCTCTGAGCGCGAGGATGAGGTCTCGGCCCTCGTGGGGAAGGTGGAGATACACGAGGCGCTTCATAAAAAGTGGCAAGATCGGTTCGAGGAGATGGAGTTTCGGTCACGGAGGAAGAACCTGCGGATCCTGGGCCTCGAGGAGGGGCTGGAGGGGTCGGACCTGCCGGCCTATGTGGCCGTGATGCTGAACTCGCTGGTGGGGGCAGGATCCTTCCATCTGCCCCTGGAGCTGGAGGGGAGCCCACAGAGTACTGACCAGGCGGCCTAAGGCGAATGAACTCCCACGGGCAGTGCTGGTGTGGTTCCATCGGTTCAGTGACCAGGAGTGTGTGCTGCGATGGGCCAAGAAGGTGAGGAGTAGCAAGTGGGAGAATTCGGTAGTGCGTATCTACCAGGACTGGAGTGCGGAGGTGACCAAGCGGAGAGCCGGGTTTAACCGGACTAAGGCGGTGCTCCACGGCAAGCAGGTGAAGTTCGGCATGTTGCCGCCTGCGCGCCTGTGGGTCACCTACAAGGACCTGCATTACTACTTTGAGTCCCCGGAGGAAGCGTGGGCCTTTGTGCAGGCTGAAAAGTTGGACTCGAACTAGAGATTGGGGGCTGTGGGAGTTTTTCTATTTCTGTATCACTTTTATGCTGTTGCTGGTTATTCTGTTTGTTTCTGTTTTTTCTCTCGCTTTCGGATGATGTTGGTTATGGTTTAGTGTTTTAAGGGGGGTATTGGGGTTTGTGGTTGATCTGTGTCTTTGTATGCACGGAGTTGGTGGATGGGTTGGGACTGCTGTTTGGGAGCTGCGTTGAGGGGGTGGGGTGGGGCAGTGTGAAAGCGCGGGCTTTTTTCTGGTTTCCCGCGCTGCGGGACAAGGGGGTGGAGCTGGTGGCGAGGGGCGTGGTTATCAGATCCGTTTTCCCGCGCTGAAGCAGTGCCAAGGAGCTGATGCAGGGGAGGAGGGGGGACCTCATATCGGGAGGGGTCGGAGTTAGGGCGGGAGCTGCCGGGGTCAGCAGAAGTCAGCTGGCTCACGGGAGTACAGTGGAGGGGGAGTCGCGGCTATGAGGGGTCCTAGCCTGGGGGGGAGGGGGGGGGGGGGGGGGGGGGATGATACCGGGTTGATGCTGGATTGGCCAGGGAGGAGTTGGTGCGGGTCGGGGTGAGGTTCTATCGCCGTGGGAAACGGGCCGAATGGGTGCTGGCCAGGGGCGAGCAGTCGTTGGGCTATGGCTAGTCGACGGGGGAGGGGGGCGGGGTGTCCCCTGATCCGGCTGATTACGTGGAACGTGAGGGGGTTGAATGGGCCGGTTAAGTGGGCCCGGGTATTTTCGCATCTGAAGGGGCTGAAGGCGGACGTGGCCATGCTCCAGGAGACCCACCTGAAGGTGGCGGACCAGGTCCGTCTGAGGAAGGGGTGGGTGGGGCAGGTTTTCCATTCAGGGCTCGACGCGAAGAACCGGGGGGTGGCGATCCTGGTGGGGAAGAGGGTGGCGTTAGAGGCGTCTACGGTTGTGGCTGATAGTGGCGGCAGATATGTGATGGTGAGCAGTAAGCTGCAGGGGGAGAGGGTGGTGTTGGTTAATGTGTACGCCCCAAATTGGGATGATGCTGGTTTCATGAGGCGTATGTTGGGCCGCATTCCTGGCCTGGAGGTGGGGGGCTTGATCATGGGGGGGACTTCAATACGGTGCTGGATCCCCTACTGGATCGTTCTAGTTCAAGGACAGGCAGGAGGCCGGCGGCGGCCAAGGTGTTGAGGGGGTTTATGGACCAGATGGGAGGAGTGGATCCCTGGAGGTTTGGGAGGCCGTGGGCTCAGGAGTACTCTTTTTTCTCCCATGTGCACAGGGTTTATTCCCGCATTGATGTCTTTGTTTTGAGTAGGGGACTGGTCCCGAGTGTGGAGGAGGCCGAGTATTCGGCTATTGCGAATCCGGACCATGCTCCGCATTGGGTGGATCTGGAGATAGGGGAGGCGCGGGATCAGCGCCCGCTTTGGCGTCTGGACGTGGGGTTGTTGGCTGATGAGGAGGTGTGTAGGAGGGTTCGGGGATGTATCGAGAGGTACCTCGAGGTCAATGATACTGGGGAGGTCCAGGTGGGGATGGTGTGGGAGGCTCTGAAGGCAGTGATTAGGGGGGAGCTGATCTCCATCCGAGCCCATAGGGAGAGGGGGGAGAGGAGGGAGAGGGAGACTGGTGGGGGAGCTGTTGAGTGTAGATAGGAGGTACGCGGAGGCCCCGGAGGAGGGATTGCTGGGGGAGTGGCGCAGCCTGCAGGCCAAGTTTGATTTATTGACCACCAGAAAGGCGGAGACATAGTGGAGGAAGGCGCAGGGAGCGGTCTATGAGTATGGAGAGAAGGCGAGCAGGATGCTGGCGCATCAGCTTCGTAAGGCAGCACGGTAGCATTGTGGATAGCACAATCGCTTCACAGCTCCAGGGTCCCAGGTTCGATTCCGGCTTGGGTCACTGTCTGTGTGGAGTCTGCACATCCTCCCCGTGTGTGCGTGGGTTTCCTCCGGGTGCTCCGGTTTCCTCCCACAGTCCAAAGATGTGCAGGTTAGGTGGATTGGCCATGATAAATTGCCCTTAGTGTCCAAAATTGCCCTTAGTGTTGGGTGGGGTTACTGGGTTGTGGGGTAGGGTGGAGGTGTTAACCTTGGGTAGGGTGCTCTTTCCAAGAGCCGGTGCAGACTCGATGGGCCGAATGTCCTCCTTCTGCACTGTAAATTCTATGTAAATCTATGTAAGCGGGATGCGGCTAGGGAGATTGGTGGAGTGAAGGATAGGGGTGGGAATGTGGTGCGGCAGGGGGCAGAGGTCAATGAGGTCTTTAGGGACTTTTACAGGGAACTGTACCGGTCGGAGCCGCCGGTGGTGGGAGGGGGAATGGAGAGCTTTTTGGACAGGCTGCGATTTCCAAGGGTGCAGGAGGAGCAGGTGGAGGGACTGAGGGCGCCGATCGAGTTGGAGGAGCTGGTCAGTGGGATTGGCCACATGCAGTCGGGGAAGGCGCCGGGACCGGATAGGTTCCCGGTTGAATTTTATAACAAATACGCGGACCTGCTGGGCCCCCTGTTGGTTAGGACCTACAACGAGGCATGGGAGGGGGGTGTTCTGCCCCCGACGATGTCTCGGGCGCTAATCTCCCTGATCCTGAAGCGTGATAAGGACCCCTTGCAGTGCGGATCACACAGGCCGATTTCACTGCTGAATGTGGACGCCAAGTTGCTGGCGAAGATTTTGGCCACTAGAATAGAGGACCGGGTGCCGGGGGTGGTACATGAAGATCAGACGGGTTTTGTGAAGGGGAGGCAGCTGAACACTAACGTGCGAAGGCTGCTAAATCTGATAATGATTCCGGCAGCAGAAGGAGAGGCGGAGATTGTGATGGCATTGGATGCGGAGAAGGCCTTTGACAGGGTTGAGTGGGGGTACTTGTGGGAGGTGTTGGAGAGGTTCGGGATTGGGGTGGGGTTTATTAAATGGGTGAGGTTGCTGTACGAGGCCCCGATGGCGAGTGTAGCGACAAATGGGAGGAGGTCCGAGTACTTCAGGCTCCACCGTGGGATGAGGCAGGGGTGCCCCCTGTCCCCCTTGCTTTTTGAATTGGCAATTGAGCCTCTTGCCATGGCTCTCAGGGAGTCGGGAGGGGTGCAGGGGTTTGGTGCGAGGTGGGGAGGAGCACCGAGTGTCGCTGTATGCGGACGACTTGCTGCTGTATGTAGCAGACCCTGTGGGGGGAATGCCGGAGGTGATGGAGATTCTTGCTGAGTTTGGGAGTTTCTCGGGCTATAAATTGAACCTGGG